>NC_056736.1:738558419-738570919 GCF_019279795.1 Protopterus annectens
TTCATATTTCCATCATGTTTATCAATGGTGGACTCCGTTAGCCCTAAGGTGGCATTCTTGATTTCACGAACCATGTTTGGATCATAACCCCTATCTACAAACAATTTTTCCATGGCATCAGCTTCCTTCATCAATGTATCATTCTCTTCACAAATCCTGGTCAGTCTAATGTATTGACTCTTAATAATACCAGGAATTGTATGTCTAAGATGCATACTATTGAAACTTAATAAAAGTATTTTTCCAACAGGATTTCCTATAAAGGGTCGAAACTATCTTATTGTGTTCATTAAACATTAGACTTGCATCTAAAAAATCAATCCTTTCTTCAGAGTATTCTGCAGTGAACCTCAAAAATTCAGTGGTCAACTCAAGATGATGGAGACCTTGAAATTCTAAACAAGTCCCTTCCCATAAAATAAGAATATCGTCTACAAATCTCCTGTATAACTTGATCTTTCCAAACAATCTGTTATTAAATAAGTGATGCTTTTCCCAATAAAACACTACTAAATTCGCATAGGTGTTAGCACATGGGGTGCCCATGGCGACACCCCAAAGCTGTAAGTAGCGTTTCTTGCTAAACATAAAAATATTGTTCTGTAATACCAATTCTAAGAGTTGACAGACAAGAATTTGTCTGTCAACACTGAAGTTGGTCTCACTAACCATCACTTCTCTAATGGCTTGTATACCATAATCATTCGGTATACAGGTGGAAAGATTTTTCACATCAAGTGTCACTAACAGGAAACTTTTCTCATTATTCAAATCAAGTTGTATTTGTTGAATATCATTTAGCAACTGATATGTGTCCTTCAGTACAGTTGGAATAGTATCCACTATAGGTCTTAATAATTTTTCTAAAAAAATGGATATGGTAGAGGTAGCCCATCCTCTACTGGATACTATCGGACGCATTGGAATGGGGAATATATTTTTGTGGATTTTAGGTAAACCATTCACACATGGTACTAACGGATGTTCAATATAGAAAAAATCATATGTTTCTCTGCTTATCTGCCTACACATTAGTAGGTCGTAGAGAGTGTCATGAATATTCTTGATTATTGCATCTTTATCACCAACATTTAATTCTTTATAAGTATTACCATCTTGTAATAGAGCTTCCATGTTACTCACATAATCATTGGTGTCAAGTAAAACAATTCCCCCTCTCTTGTCGGCTGATTTGATAATTATCTGGTTATTCATACGTAAAGTTCTGAGAGAAACAACCTCAGTACTACTCAAATTATAAAACCTATTTTTCTTGTTGAACATAGAATAATACGAATAAATATCTCTCTCACAGAGCCTAATAAAACATTCAACAGTGGAAGGCATTAGTGGTGTGAAACAACTTTTGCTTTTGATTGTATTAGGCAACACAGTATTATCTTTCAATTCATTACTATTTTTGAAAAACAATTTTAGCGTGACAAGACGTCCAAACAACCTCAAGTCAATAAAAGTCTCATTTAGTCTACTAGGTTGCGACGGAATAAAGCTTAGTCCCTTATTTAACAACATAATATCAGAATCAGAACCAAACCCTTGCAGAACGGTTCTGGCAAATCCAGTTCTAGCTTGGGAAAAAAAATCAATACTGTAACATTTTGTGAAAATGTGAATAGAGGACCAAATAATAAAAGGGGGGGGGGGGGCACAAGAAGCTACAGCTCGTGAAGAATGAGCTTTGACACTACCTTCCAGGGATTTACCATGAAAGGAGTTGCAGAAGGGGATGGCAACAGATACCCATCTGAAAACAGTTTGGATACTGGAAGACCTTGCTTTTTACCCTCAAAGGAAATGAACGGCTGATTTTCTGTTGTCTGTTTTGTCCAAATAGGATCTTGGTTGTCTGTGGGCATCTAGCAAGTGGAAACCCTATTCACTTTTATTTTCAGGATCAGGAAAAAAAAATGAAGGAAGGCAAAAAGACTGGTTGAGAGACATTTCAGTGACTGCCTTAGGCATTAATGGCTAGGTTAGCTCTAAGGGAAACACTGTCTTTGTAGTAAACCAGAAAAAGTGGGGCAGACATCAGGACTTCCAACTCGCAGATTCTAAGTAGAGTTTAGAGCAACAAGAATGGTTTTCCATGCACAATATTTTAAAGTAACTGGTTCAAAAAGTGATTAAGTTAAATTCTCAAGTATGTAATTCAGGTCCCAGGTAGGAGGAAAAGATTTTCTGGGTAGGCCTGATGTGTTGGACACCTTTTAGGAACTGTTTGACTTCTGAATGAAGGTGGACTGACTGGAAGACAAGCTGAAATGGCTGAACAAAAATCTTTCCTAATGTAAGTTTATGCCAAACCCAAACTGAGCAGTTCACACAAATATTGTAGGAATTATATCTCTGCCTTACAAGAACCCCATCCTTTCTTTGGCACCAAAATATTTTTTTTCCATTTTTGAAATGTATGATTTTTCTAGTTGCAGGTTATCTAGACTCCTAAAGCACAGTCCAAAGATTAAAGGTGTCTAAAGGGAATCAAGCATTTATCATACTGTGCATGTGAGAGTCATCAGATTTGGAGAAAGCACTTCTGCTGTGTCAGCAAGTCCTTCCTTAGCTGGCTGGAAAATAAGGGAGCATTAATGTTGTCTAGATGAAAATGAGTCAAAGAGAATTACAGACTATTTGTAGGAAGACCTCCTTTTTTTAACATTCATTGATGGGGATCTGCCTTTGATTTGCTCAGGTAATAAGCCAAGCTTTTCTGTTCTGATGAAGTACAGACTGGCTGGAGAAGAAAAGGTTCTGCTGGACAGCAATGTTGCGAGAAATCACTGCTATAGCTAAGATTTTGTGCTCTTTTGTTTGTTGATGTAACATGTCAGCTGTCCTGTCTGTGAGAACCTGAACGGTTCCTGGGTACCACAGGTGATGGGAGGACTGAAGAGTCAGAATCAGTGTTTTCATTTCTTTTATGTTTATATGCTCTTTACTGTCCTCCTTTAATTACAGTCTTTGTCCTTTGAATCCTTTTAAACATAGGTTCATAGGTTCATAGCTTCATATGTACTAGTCTATCAGCCCTAGGGCCTATACAAGTCTAGCCATAACAATTCCCTGGCTATTTCTTCCCACACTATTTACTTCCCTGGACCCCTGTCTAGCAGGGCGACTGACGTGATCCCCGGGGTGAATTTCCTTTCTCCCATCCAACTGTCAAGGTTCCTTTTGAAGAGGGATAAAGAGGCACTCTGCTTAACATGTATGGGCAGTCTATTCCAGAGTCTGGGGAGTCTCTGGGTCAGGAACCTATCCCTCCAGCATGTTTTGTTTATTGTAATGACAAGGTTTAGATCCCTGGAGCGTGTGGCTCTGAGGGATTGGGATTTCTTTAAGCGTAGCATGTCCAACAGCTCTGGGTTTGACATGGCCTTGTATGTTAAGCAGAGATCGCCTCGAAGTAGACGATATCCGACAGAGTATAGCTGGAGTTTTTTAAGGCGGTCAGCATAGGGCATCTGCTTTAGGCCTGTGATTCTTTTAGTGAGGTGTTTCTGCGGCCTTTCCAGTTGTTGCAGATGTCTTGAGAGGTACATACCAAACGGGGCTTTGCTTTCTATAATGGGTCTAATGAGGGAGGAGTACAGTGGGACAATGACCTCCTTTTTTCTGGATGAAATGCCCTTAGTGATGAGGTGTGCCACATAGAAAGATTTCCTGACTGTTGTGGCAATGTGGTTATCGAAGGTGAGACCACTGTCCACCTGTGGCCCTAAGTCTCTTATCACACTTTCGTGTGTTTAGTGTACTGCCACCTATATGGTAATTCACAGGCACATGTTTTTTCCCAAAGGGGATAACTATACATTTCTTGGCATTGAGCTTGAGCCCTGGCTCTGGCATTAAGCATCTGTTTCTGTAAGGCCCTTTTGTAGAGTATCCACATCACTTGGGGATTCGATAATAGCTCCCAGTTTGCAGTTTGTTAGCCAGAGTCCCTTAGTGTTGGCCTGTACTTCAGAGAAGTAGATGCCAAACAAGAGTGGTCCCAGGACTGAACCCTGAGGTACTCCACTTGTCTCGAGCTGGATTTGGAGTCGGCTACTTTTACAGTGTGGGTTCTATCAGTAAGCCAGTTAGTCCCATTGGGTGATGTAGGGATTAATGCCCAGCTTAGTAAGTTTATCTATGATTTCACAGTGGGGGATGGTGTCAAAGCCCTTGGCAAGGTCTAGATAGGCTGTGTGAACCACCTTACCCTTGTCCATGGCTCTGGAGACTGATTCAAAGTCAATCAGGTTTAGGAGACAAGATCGGCCCTTCACAAACCCAAACTGGGTGGGGTCCAGTGTTTGGAGGTTGCCAATGTCTTTGTTTATAAGTTCCATGATAATATGGTCCATGGCCTTGCAGATAAGGCTCGTCAGACTGATGGGACGGTAGTTTCTGGGATCCAAGGTGGATCCCCCCTTGTGGAATGGGATAACTGTAGCTCTGGGCCACTCGATGGGCACGAAACCTGAGGTGAGGCTATGATTAAACATGACACTTAGGTGAGGTGCCAGTTCATATTGTAGTTCATGCAATACACAGCCCGGGATGTCATCTGGTCCCATGGATGCTGTATTCATAGATTTGGAGAGTGCGTTTTTTACCTGTGTGGCCGTTATTACCGGAATTTGGCAATCTTCCGGTATGGAGATGGGCCATTTAGGGGGTGAGAGGGGGGTGAAGTTGGCACTAAATCGATCTGCCAGGATATTGGCAATATCCTTGGGATCAGTATAGTTAATGCCATTCTGTTTTAGCTCAGAGCAGATCTGAGCATTGCCATTTAGATTCTTGACATAGTTATAAAATGCCTTGTGGTTGTCTTTGGAATCTTTGGCAATTTTATTTTCGTAACTAGCTTTGGAGGATTTTATGAGGGATCTCAGTTTCTTACTGAGGCTGATAAGGGAGTTTTTTGCATCCTGGGATTTTCCTCTTTTCTGCAACAGTTTCTTCCTTTTGTTGTAAAGTTTGTTTATGGCAGGGGACCACCAGATTGGCTTCCTTTTTTTGGATGAGAGCATCTTGGTTCTATTTGGGATGGCACGATTCATGCATGAGTGGATGTGCTCGTACAGTGTCTTAGTGTAGGATTCAGCAGTTGAACTTTCAGTTCCCGTCTGCATGGGTGTCATGATGTTTGTCAGTTCTGACTTGAGTAACATGAAGTTGGCTTTGGAGAAGATTTTTATGGAGGTTTCCTTACTTGGGGGTGGGGGTGGGGGTGGGATGTGGATGTTAAGGGTGATTAGCTTATGGTCAGATATGACTAATGAGGGGGTGGCCATAGGTGTGCAGCATCGATTTCCCATGTTGGTAATGACCAGGTGTCTAGGATATTGGAACCCCTGGTGGGACTATGGATTAGTTGATCGAGGGCGTTGGGATTTATGAATTCCAAGAACCGTTGGGCAAAGGTGTTGGTACATGAGTAGTTTTCCCAGTTAATGGCAGGGTAGTTAAAATCACCAAGTATTAGGGTGTTTGGTTCTATCTTAATATTTTCCAGTATGTTTAGAAAGGTGTAGTGAGAATCTTGGGGCATGACGGGGGATCTGTAGCAAGCTACAATTTGGATTGCAGTCTTACCTAGTGTTAGTTGCATCTGGAGAATTTCAGACGCATTGTGTTGGGCAACTAGCCTGGTGGTGTGAATATCCTTGGTGAATATTGACACTCCTCCACCTTTAGTGTTTCGGTCCTGGTTTGGTGGCCGAAAAGTGCGGTAAGAGTTGTAGCCTGGTACTGCAGGGGTGCTCTCTGGAGCCTTGAACCAGGTCTCAGTTACTGCACAGATATCGATGTTCTCCATTTTTAGGAGTGCCTCAAGAGAGAGTGCATTTTGAGGTTTAGACTTCTAGCACTGAGTAGCATTACCTTCAGATTTTGCATGCATGTACCTGTTACGGTGGTGGTTTTGTCCTTTGAACTTTGCCTAACAAAGGCACTATAGGGGTGGCAAGAGCCTTAGCCAGTAACCTGAATCCCAGGGGCAACAGGTGCAGACCATCTCTGGCAAAGCATCGTGGTCTGTCGATCATGTCGTCCCAGGCAGACAGATACTGGATCCCCTTTGAATGACACCAGAAGCTTAGCCAATTGTGGAAGTCAATCATTTTGTCCTTATATTGTGGTATCATTCTGGGCGAAGGCAGGATGCTACTCAGGGCTAGGGTCATACCTGCCTGGGCCACATGATCCGAGAGCTCTTTCATGTCTCTTTTCATGTAGTCCAGGGAGGTATGTCTCAAGTCATTCACTCCAACATGGACAATGAGAGAGTCATATTTGTACTTGTTGTGGAGTGACTTGAGTGCACGCGTTATGTGGCAGATCCTGGCACCCGACAGGCAGCTGACTGTAATTTTCTCCTTGTTCAACCTGGTGAATGGGACATCAGTGTGCCGGACTATAGTCTCACCTATGACTGAAGTGTTAGGGACGTTGTCTTGCCTTAGGGGCTGTTGCTGGATGGCACAGTGGTGTTGTGAGCTATGTGACACTTTGGTTGTGACTGGTGTTTGTTTGTGTTTCAGCTTCAGAGGTTCTTGTTGCTTGGGCAGGTTACAGTTAAGGGCCTCTGCATATGTGGATTTAGTGTTGCTATATGTGGGTGTTGGTGGTGAGTTTAGAAGGGCTATGTGCTGTTTGAGGTGTAGTGTGGGTGTTAACCTTCTCCTCTTGAATGTCTAGCACAATCTTGGGTGAAGAGAGCTTTGCTTCCATTTTTGGCTATGTAAGTGCATCTCTCACAGGTTGTAGTGTTGGGTGGTAGGAGGAGAGGGTTGTCTGTGTACATGAGGCAACTGCTGCAATGCCCCAGTATGCCCAGATTCACCAGGTGGACAGGAGAAATCACCGTAAACTGACCCTTGGGCATGCCCGGTTTGGTGCTTTTTTTTTTGTAAAGTACAGGAGCTGTTTTCCCTTACCTTAGCAAGGTACTTTGCAATTATAGGCTGTTTAGTGCCTACAATTAATTTCTCCTTATTAACAAGGAGAGTTGAGTGCTTGTATCAGTTTAAGGCTTCCTAGTGCTTTCCAGCAGGTATTAGAGCAAGTGCTAGTCACAGGGATGCTTAAAGGTAAGATGAAAAAAAATGCACACTGCAGTGTGCACTAGAGAAGTTAGATGTGAAAGTAGGTAACTTAAGTTTTACCTGTTTAAAAAGTTAAGGTTTAGTGGAGAGTTGCCATTTTTAAAACAGCAAGATGGATTGAAATGGTGGTCACTTTTGTATTCTGGTACTATGGAATACAGTAGGATGGCCAATAAATTTAAATAGTTGAAGGGGAGGGATTTCAAACTCACACAAGCCAGTGAAAGCAGAGGAAATAAGATATATGGTCAGATTAATAGAAGAAGCAGGCAACTAGAAAGACAGTGGTATTTAACAAGACAACTGTAACTGGATGGGAAAAAAAATTCTGAAATATTTCTGCCTGACTCAGAATAGACAGAGCTGTGGTCCCTTTTGAAGTTTTAATATGCAGTTAAAGCAGAATGCAAGTAAAACACAAGGTAAAGAAAACAAACCACAGTATTCAAAATATACAAAGGCAATAAAGTAATACAAAATACAACAAATAAAAGCAAACTAACCTTTTCTTCACGGCAAAGTGTAGCAGAGTCTGGATGAGCCTTTCTGGTAAAGCCCCCAACGCTCTTTCTGAAGCATCTGTGGAGACTCTTTGAAGAAGAGAAGGAATTAGAGCTGTAACTCCTGGACTTAAGTTTATACGAGTGATCCACCAGTGTAGCTTGTTTTTCACAAATGGAAGTGAGGAACAAAGAAAGAGGATGACCGTGTTCGACTCATGCAGACTTTAGATACCACTGAGTTTTCCTCACATGCAGGCTGGCAAAAGGATGCCATGTACTCTAGGGATCTCAGAATCTGTCTTGTAGAGGCCACTGATAGGGTTATCAGTACAGAGTTGTCTCCAAAGGAAGAAAAAAACATCATCAGAGAAGATTCAAGATGGCAACCTAGAAACACCGGTGAAGGTGTAGGGTGAATATTAGATTTGTTACAATAGAAAAGTGAACCCGAGGCTCTGAAAGAGACTGATTGCGAATTGCAAGTCCTTAAAAAATTTGTGGGCAGTAGCTTGACTCATACAATCAAAGTAAAGGCAGATGTAGATATACTGGAGCCTGCAGAATGCTGCAACAAGGGCTAAGCACTTTGTGAACACTCTTGTAGCAGTATACACTTTGTGAACACTCTTGTAGCAGTATAAAGTCCAAAAGGCAAACCAAAAACAAAGAATCTTAAGAATTTCATGTGAAGACGACAAAGAATCTTAAGAATTTCATGTGAACAGGGTATTTGGAATTTGTAGAAAAGTATCTTTCTGGTCCTGGGTAGCCATAAGAATGTTTGGGAAAATTAGAGGAAAGAAATTTGGGAGACTTAACAGCTTGAATTTTGGAATGCTGAGAAAGGTGCTGGGAACAGAGACCCAGGACAGATCTCAAAGTACCTTCATTTCTTGGGACCAGGAAAAACCTGGAGTAGATAAAGTTTCCTCTGAGTTGGGGATAGAGGCTCTATTACACTCTGGTGAAGAAGTTCTGATAAGACTGGGTGCACTAGATACCGTTACTTCTGGGGGAAACATGGAGTTTGAGTGCTGACATGGAACAGAATTCCTGTTGCATACTTTTTTAATAATTCTCAAAACCCAGGCAACTTTTGTGATTTTTTTTTTCCATAGGGACAGACTGACAAAGTTTGTTTGGAAGAATGGATTGGGAAAGGCCAAGGTAGAGGGGAAGAGGAAGGTGGAATACAGTCAGAAGCTGGAAGGTTTGTCCTGGAAGGAGCCTTCTGCACCCTCTGAAATCTGATTCAGTCTTGTCCGCCATTTCGTTTCTGGTTTTATTATTTGCTGTTGAGTGGACTTATGAAGAAAGAACCTGGCTTGGAGGGGTAATTTCTTTAGAATTTTGGTTCAGGGAAAGAAAAAGTTGTTTAAACTCCTGCATAATTTACTGCTTTCTTCCATTTTTTTAAAGCCTGTGAGGATGGGGAGAAATCCTAACATAGGTTGGTTGGTACTAGGCTATCGGCCCTAGGGCCTATACAAGCCTAGCCATAACAATTCCCTGGCTATTTCTTCCCAAACTATTTACTTCCCTGGACCCCCTAACCTAAGAAAAAGAGAAGTTAAAAGTTTTGCTTTTACTTTTTTATGTAGAGTTTGGAGTCTTAGCCAGGAGTACTTTCTCTACACAGAACCAGAGGTAGCAGCCCCGGAAAAAACATCCACCACATCAAATGTACAGTTAATAGAATGGCATGCAACGTGAGAGGTGGAAGAAATCATATTTTGCAATGTAGTTTTAGTGTCACTCTCAAGTACATTTTGCATAATTTTATTCATATTGTCAAAAATATATAAAAGGTACCCTAACAATCATACCTGATAATTTGCTGCACAAAAGGTTAAAGTAGCTGATGGATATACATCTCCCATACCTATCCAATGCTCTATTACTGTGACTCGGGAGTTAGAGAAGCTGAAAAGAAAGTGCCCCTACAGCTTTATGAACTGGAGAGCAAGACAGCGTGGGGGGTTCCATATGAAAGAGGATGCAACACCTTTTTAGGGGATTGAGAGCTGCCTGCCCTCCCAACTGCAATGCTGCATCATTTTCTGTATAGTTTTGTGGCAGGATAAATTCTATCTGGCAGTAGTGCTGCAACAGTGATTTAATGATAAACATCTCCCACTCTCCCGGCGAAGTGAGGGCCACTAAATTACAAAGCAAGCAAACAAGGGGGCCATAAAATGCCTAACCATACACACTTTAAGTAGACACACTTAAGGGTTCCTGCAGCTTTTACAAGCATTTAATACTGCTCACCTCCCAAATCAAGCAGGGCTGTGCATGATAAATCTGGTGTAAATTTGTGTAGACCCATCTAACTGTCAACAGCATTAAAGACAAAGAGGAATTTTGATTAACCTGTAGTGATAATTTATTCCAAAGGACAGGAATACATCGAGTTAGGAAACTCTCTCTAGCAAGTCGTGTTTACCAGCTGGTATAGATTAAGGTTCCTATTACTGGTATTTGCAGAGACACATTTTGTGAGCAAAGAGGTCAAACAGGACTGGGTCTTTCCTGGCTCAAAAAGAAAGTCATGGGGTACCTCAAAACAGGTAGTAGGATAGGGTGAGTTGTGCTAATCTATAAGGATTTAAGGTCTTAATTTTCTCAGTTAAAAACTAGTTGGAACTTTTCAGCTGAGCAATATGCTTGGAATTGTGCATACCAAAGGGGTACTTTATTCCATGATGTGTCTGATAAGAGAAGAGTAAGGTGGTTAAGATGACTTATTTGCACCTTGATGACACTCCCCCGGAAATTAACTGTGTAAGATAGAAGTATTTCCTAACTATGGTGGAAACATGATGACTGAATGAGAATGTTTTTCACATAAGCGCCCAGGATCTACAATTAATGCATCTTTCTGCAGAGTGGCACTACTAATATATGAGGTAGAAGCACATTTTTGCCAAACACTACTATGCTGCAGTTTCTCACATTTACCTTGAGACTGCATTTAGTATATCAGGTATGAGCATATTCGAGCCCATTTTGGAGCAATTTAATATCAACAGATGAGCAGATAACTGTGCCCAGCTTGCAATCATTAGCAAATTTCAACAACACTTCCAGGATATTAGCTTGCATTTCTGCAAAATAAATGCTAAAAAGAACCACCAGGGGCCAAGTGAGGGGTAAAATAATGTTATTTTCTGTCACAGTGAAGTGCCTTTACATGTAAATCCTGAAGCCTCTGTTCTGGATCTTCATCAGAAACAGCCCAAGTCAAACTCAAATATGAAAATAAACAGCTTCACAAAAGAAAATTCAAGCTACCAAGTATGAACACAACAGTAATTGCAAAGTAAGCAAAAACATGCTTCAAGTACTGTGATAAACCAAAAATTAATTCTCTTAATGCATTATATCTTACTAATACCACTTGATGAAAGATTGGCCATCACTAAAATGTTTTCTAGAACTAATTTCATCAACTACTAGTGAATGCATGTGTGTGTGTGGAGCTGGGGGATTCAGAACATGAAATTAAAAGAAGACTTCTAATGAGGCATCAACATTAAAAGTGTTTAAAGTGGCCATATGGACAGTGTATACGAAGAATAAGTAACAAATCTAGTTTATTTTCATTACAATGAAATGGAAAGACTGGTTTATATCATTGCTAGTAATGAACAACAGTATTTTCAAGCAACACCAAGTAAAATTAGGAATAGTTACCTTATTTACAGATGCAGCAGTTATGTTCTGCAAGTTTTCCTGAGTTTTATTAATGATTAGACTTTTGGTTGTCCTGTCCCTCTGTCTTTGTCGGCATTCTAAACAGTTCCTCACGGCAACACAACAAACTATAAAAAAAAAAAAAAGATGAATAAAAGATTCTCTTTAGGCCATTAATGTTATCTTACTAGTCCCAAATGGTAAAACTTAGCTACTCCTGAAGGCTGCCCTGAATCCAACATTGAACCATGCATAAAACATGCCAATAAAAGGTACAATATTAATGGGTAGCCTGACAATATTTGAAGATGCCTTTCAGCGCATGTCATTTCATTAAAGCACACTGAACAAACTCATATTCCATGAAATGTAGTAGCCTTGCTGTTGTCAGTAATTAGTCAAGGGTACAGGGGGTCCTGCCCTACACACCAAGTCTAAGGAGTTTTGATCTGTACATAAACGCATTCACTATGGTCAGTGTGCGTCAGTGAAATAACACTCGGTAAATTACATCTTCAAATACTGACCCACAATCAAATCATATCAATGACATACCCAGCTCTCAAGTATGCATCGAAGTAGGTGTTAACGTTTAGTGTTTCAATACTTAATTTTCTACTGTAAATGTAAACATGGCACAAATGTTGTGCCTCACCCAAACGAGCAACTTCAGTTTGTTCAAACTTAAGCAGTGGTATCCTTCCAAATGTAAATGTCAGTGACTTGTACAAGTAAAGTATTAATGTTAATGCCGTTAGATGCTGCATACTAAACTTACTTCAATAATATTACCTAATAAATAAAATCAAAACACTAGGTGGCAGAGGTAAATAATGCAGAATGCAAAAAAATGGAAAATATGTATGACAAAAAATGAAAGGCAATTCTACTGGGAAAAAAAATCAATCGCTGCTGCTGCCAACAACTCAGTCGATTGGGCACTAGTGCTTCCTGATAATATAATCTGGTACTATAACATTAGCGCAGCATTTTACATCTAAATGAAAATATCGAGCAGGACTTCTTATCTATAATATT
This sequence comes from Protopterus annectens, assembly GCF_019279795.1. Lineage (NCBI taxonomy): Eukaryota > Metazoa > Chordata > Ceratodontiformes > Protopteridae > Protopterus > Protopterus annectens. Next base: position 738,570,775 of record NC_056736.1, read on the forward strand.
CTTTTAAATATTCAACGTCAAATCAGCAAACAAAGACTGCACTGTAAAACAACAGATTAAAATAAAATAGCTCAACTACATGATCCTTAAGATTATGACAGTTAACATACTGTGTACCATTTTACTAATACAGTTCACCAATATT
>NC_056736.1:738575919-738795919 GCF_019279795.1 Protopterus annectens
GTTTAGACTAATTTGTTGGTAGGAGCTACAACATTGATAGCATTGTTCCCAAAAATGAATCGAGAAAGATCTTCTTGGTTGTCATCTATGAAGACCTTGAGTTCAACCAATGACATAGCCAATTTAGGTGAAGTTGGCAGAGTTCTACAAATGCAGATGTCCTGTAAATGTCCCACTCTTACATGTAATCTGTACATCACAAGACACCTCCTCTGAGGTCTGTGAATCAGCCACATAAATTTTTCATCTGCACATGGAAGGATCAGTACTACAGGAACCTCACCGTTGGACGGGTGCTAAGCTGGATGAGAACGAGGCACAGCCTCACCAAGAATGGTGTCTGCAGTCATCTGGAGGACTGGTGGAATGCCTTCTACCTCTTCATTCCTTAACTGAAGGCTTCTGCGGCTACTTAACCTTTCAAATTTTTTTGTTACATGTCAGAAGTAGAGACCCCCTCCCTAGGTAACTTTCATAACCATCTTCACATACCTTGAAAGAATTAGAAAAAAATGTCCTGTCTGTAAGAGCTGTGTTGTCTGTGTTTTTTGTTAAGATACTTTTTGTGCACATATAGACTTAACTAGAAAAAAATTCACAGAATCATGTTATGCCCATTCAGAATTCTAGGTGAAAATTACACATCAGATGACAAAAATCTCAAATCATTTGCAAATTCAATTAATATTTTACACAAACTGTTTATATTATTCTGTGAAGACTCACCAAGCCTGAGGCACTGTCGCATTAAGCCTCCAGAAGACATATTTTTTTCTGCTTCAATTTCACTGAAATTGAGAGAACTAGCAAATACCAGTACATCAACCATAGCCATAAGACGACTGAGGAAGGTCACTGCAGTTTCTGATGACATCCCTTGTGTCACTTCAATATTTTCCAACTCCGTCTTTAAAGAGAGATTTAAAGAGAGATTTAAATAGTTACAAAAAGTATATCTGCATATGAGATGCCTACTAAAATCATCTAAGTTATCCAAACCATGTTATTCAACAAGTATTTCTCAAAATCGGCAAAGAAGCTATGATCATCTTTACTGTAACAACACAGATAACAACAGTGATGCTTCTTTGTAATAAGACTTTAATCTATCACATGATAACCTAGTTATTACAGCTAACACCTTACCTAGAATGGATACCTACATCCTCTGGGAAAGATATTAGCTACTTAAACGGTTAGTGGCTATGGAAAGAGCAGTAACAATAAAGGCAGTGCACTTCTGAACCTGCAGAGTCTACTGTGTAACATTCTCACACACATACTACAAAGTGGTATCTACCTCTTCTGCATGCTGTGAAAGCAAACACTTCTGTATAACGTCCACTGTTTCAAGTACATGCATTTAAAGAGCAGCTTCTGCCTTCATAATCAGACACAGTTCAGCTTACCATACATGTTTATAACTGTACTTCTTATCCCCAATATCAAGGTGATATGAAAGAAAACAAAATGGGGAAACTGAATATCACTGGACCCAGTTTAACTGCAGTTCAAGAACAGTGACTATAACTCTGCAGGGGATCCATTTAATAGTTAACAAAATTATATTGCTAAAGTTAGTCACAGCAGCGGTGGCAAGTGAACTTTTTACTCATGGAAAACCCTTTAACCAATACTACTTTCAGGGGCAATCGGGATGCAATCTGTAGTTAACCAAGTCAAAAAACAAGCAAATAGAGAGAAGACAGAAAAGATTAATGACTGTGAATGTAAGGGAGATCTGTCTAATTATACAGAAGCTTAAGAAATAAAATGACTTAGGGCGGATGGCAAAATGGGTCTGAATGGACATTTGCCACTCAAGCCCATTTTAAAAGCTAGGTCATTATTTAAATAAAATGTGTGTATATGTTAACGTCTTAGAATTCACACATTTATTTCACATACACCTTTTTATGGGGAGCCACAGATGCATTAATGTTTTATATAGATTAGTTTTATGTACATGCATACATATTGCTGTAGTATGAGGTAGCTCAGTTTCGAACCTCAGCTTGGGCGCTGTTTTATATATATATATTTATTTTTTTCCTTGCTTTTGGGATTGTTACCCTTTTAAGAAATGTAGTTCATAATGACCAATCTGTTTTACTCACTGTTGTTGGTTCTTGTAGTTTTAATAGTTTTACATTAGATACACTTAGAAAAAATGCTGCATTAGGGTCTGAAGAAGTGGGGATTTTACTCTTGAAAGCGCTAACCAATTTGTTTTTATTTTAATAAAGACTGGCTGCGTTTCAAACTCCGTACTGGATTTTATTCAGCATACTCTACCGTTATGTTTACATGCAGTCACGGAACTCTAAACCAGTTGGTTACTATTTAAATGCGAACTTTCTCTAGGGGTTACTGCATTATCATTTAATCACCCAAGTTTTCTCTTTCATTAAGATGCCACCTATAAGTTATAAATTTCCGACTACAACTTACAAGTACATTTTAATAAGCTTCTGAATCAAAACATGCTACAAACACAGCTACTCAATACAAACCACAAAAAACAAGCAATCCTGGGCACAATACAAATACTAACACCACTCTTAGCAGACATCACAAACCAAAGTGATGCTGATTTCCTGAACTTCAACTATGTTCTAATGTAGGAATCTAGTCCATTCCAATCAAAGAATTAAAACTCCTAGACTTTTGAAGAAATTAATATTGGGGGAGAAAGTAGTTGATACAACAGCAATATTCAAATATAATTTACAAGATAAGTCAAAATTCATGTAATACCAAATAAAACCTGCTGAAATATTTATTAGTTATAACCTATGCTTTGAAATGTCAGGCCAAATCCCATAATTTAGTTCTTAGAGGGTTGTAAATGCTGATACACATTTCTTCATAGCTATGATCACAGGCACAGAGAAATAAAGCCCCGTCATGAGTCTGCATAGTGGCTGTGACCGTGACACAAAGTGCACCAATTTCCCCAAGGGGGCAAAGGAAACACACACAATGTGCTCTTCCAAGGAGGGGTGTGTGTACTATGTCTTTTGTTCACCTGGGAGGACTCTCACCGGGTATGAACAGGCTATTAATGATTCACACAGAAAAAGCTCTGATGAATGCCCCAAGAACAATCCCTTCCTTTGTTGCCTCTCAACCCAGTAACAGGAACAAATGGGTCAAAATGGCCAATGCCAAATGGGAAAGCTGATGGCTGGAAGGCAATGGGGGTGGGGGTGGGGTGATAAAAGTATCCATGTAAGAAATCATTTCTACAGAGAGCTGACAAATTTAAACTTCTTTATGTTAAAGGAAAGAAAATGAAAAGGTGGGCAGAACTTTGCCAGAACACATTCAGCATGGAAACCTTTTTGGTGTTTGCTTTTCTTTTTATGTGACAAATAAGAAAAAATACTTTGCAGCAGTAGTTGCTGAGCATCTATAACTGACATGGTTATTATTTATTTAAATATTGTCTTGAAGTTTAGACATACACATATAAACTTCATACAGATCTAATACTTCATTAAAATCAGATCCCATATGGCCAAAGCAGGTTAAAATGCTACACGTATTGCAAGTCACATGCAAAAATAATGGAAAAATAAAATGAAACTTACAGCAGCAGTACTAACCTTAGAACCCTGGACATGCAACAGACAACAGATCATGACAACACAAAAACAAAAGAAAAATATTAAAATCAAAACAAAGTAGAACTGACTATCAGAGCATGATAACATATTATAAAAGTATAATAGCATTTAAAATGTTCCCCTTATATATAAGCACACTGAGTTTTCTTCACAGTGGATATTTCAAAAATGCCCATCCATACTGGAAATAAAATGTGCCATTAACTACATGTATATGGTTAAGTACAAAGCAGACTTCAAAATTAATGGGATGCTACTAAAAGTCTGAAAATCAGACCCTGCTAAGATAATTCTCACACTGAGGAAAGCAAAAATCATAAATCTACATTCTTTTACCTAATAAACTACAAATTAGTAAGGTGGTAGCACCAAAAACAACAGTTTCTATTTGATGCAAATATTTATCAGATTTTGTTAAAAAGTTTGGGTAAACTAACAAATATTACCGAAGGTATGCTATTTACATAGTAAACTACCACTATCCCTTACCAACTGTTTCAATTAACCACCAAGTTCTAGAGTTGGAAAAGTGCATTGAGAACAGGAGTATGTTAACTTGGGTGCTTTCCTGTTCTTAAAAATGAATGCTATTTAAGAATCAACACACAATTAGTTCCAACATACACTCCTGGGAAAGCAGCTGTACCAATAACAGAAGTGTAGGCAGTCAAAATCAGAGAACAATGCCAAGTTACTATGATTAGTTGTAACAAAATACAGAGAATGAAAGCCAAGATCTTGAACTGTGAACAGATTTCAGCAAGCATTAAACAATTTGCCATGGAGAAGGCTCATTTGGGAAATAATGAAATGAAATGTGGGTAAACACGGTACAAGAGTTAAATGGCTTACAGTAAGAATTTAGAAGTTTCTTCAAAATGAAAGCACCTGAGCTGTGGCCAAAGGTAATAATGATTTAAACTACAAAGTTGACATTAGGCCTACATTTCTAGTGGACATTCACAATAATTAAACAGAAATAAGCCACCTGTAACATGAAAACCTCAACAGCAGAAAAATTCAGGTCTCATTAGTAACTTTCTAACACCTGAATATGTAATCACAGGGGCCTGTTAACTGACCAACAGTAGTTTATGCTACTGCAGTTTCAACAAAAATGTTTTGCCAAAAGCATTTTCGTTGACAGTGAATTGCCTTTTCTCCATTGTGGACAATTTCAGAGCAAGTACATTTAAGTTGGGGGGGGTTGGAGGGGTGTCCCCCACATGGGAGGTGCAGGGGGCTTACTCCCTTGCAAAAAAAATTCCTCACAGTTTCGCCAAAAGTGCTTTCAGTGAAACAGCTTAAGTTTCTGTTGAAGGAGGAAAGGGTATTGCTCTAGTGACATGATTTTGTAAGCAATACCTGAATGGGAACAGCTCAAAAATTATGAGTAATCCAATAACAAAGAAAACATTTGTAACTTTACAGAGGAATACATTATAATCCGCAGTGGTGGTGCTGCGGTAGCATTGCCGCCTCACAGTAAGACGCTGTCCGGTTCAATTCTCAGCTAGAGCGTCTTCTGCATGGAGACATGCGTGAATGGGCATACCTTCGTTGAAGGTTGTGCGTCAGGGCTGGCAACTCTGCATGTAAAAATCAACTGCCAATCATTAGCAGACCGGTGTTCCGCTGTGGCGACCCCTAACCGGGAAAAGCCGAAAGACGCAACAACAACAGAGGAATATATTACAATCAACTGGGACAAATCGAAAAATCTTTGAATATCAGCCAACCATGCAAAGATCTAAAATTAGACTAACTACTGCAGCAGAGTTCAGTGCAGAAGTACTGATTTATCGTGTTTATATTACCTCGTCGAAATTTTACTGCATCGAAGCAATAAATGTCAAACACAATTGATTGATGCAGTAAAATATCGAACGAGTATAAAGAACAAAAACTAAAGGGCATAGTCATGGGGCAAGCCCCCCTGCTACTTAAATATACCAACTCCGAGACCACACTACATTGAGGTAAACGGAAATCTCCCCCTACGGAGATTTCCATTTACCTGGCCAATATTCTTCGCTTTCGATATTGTCGTGCCGACAATATCAGATTCGATATTGTCAGCTTGCGACAATACAATATAGACCCGATTTATCACTAATCAGTTGATAAGCCAGCTAGTTAATAACTACCTGGTCTTATACCTGCACCAAAGGTGATCAAAACTAAAGATATTTTCTATGTATTATGGATGTGGTAATACACTCTCACTCAAGTGCCTTTCACCGGTTATGCACTAACCAATTACCCTCCAATTTCTCTTCACTTCACTAACTCCTGCACTCTTGTCTCCTCCTCTTAATATCCTCTCCCTATTCTACATTACTTATTTGTCTGCTCTTACCACTAAACATTTTACCACCTTTACAACAAAGCAGGCCTTGCGCATATATTGTACCCTATTACCATTTAGCAAATAAACTTTATACATTGGCCTCATATGTCAGTCTGTTTATTTTCTAAGCATAAAGACTTCAATTTTGTAGCCTTGCATTGTATCTGTGCAGCTTTTCTTCCCCAGGACTCTGGTGAAAGGGGCGGTTTGCTCAGCCAGACCCACCCTTGCTAACAAATGCAAACAAAACAAAAATACAAAACTGATTAGTCTTATCCTGACACAACCCATTTCTACAGCATGTGTATGACAGCAAAACTGCAACTGCATTTCATGTGCAAGGGAATACACCATTATCATGCTACCCAGATTTGATGGCAGAGAGGGAGAAAGCCATGACTGTGACCACGTGCCCAGAGGTAATTGAATGACTTGGGCACCTATCTGAGCAGGCAGGTGGGAAGTGAGGAGTTATGTGGTTCTACAGACTTGCCTCTCTTCAGTGTGTGTGTGTGTGTGTGTGTGTGTGTGTGTGGGGGTGGATACTGCAAGGGGTGCATGGCTGGAGTCTTGGTCTTAAGGTACACACCCCAGTGGACACCACAGACTGCACAACAGCATTGGTTTGGAGGTAAGCAGGGCACTCGAGGGGTTACATCACTTGCAGAAGTAAGTGATATGCCCTTGCTGATACTCACTGCACACCGAACCCTGAGGCAGCATACTGCGCAAAAAGAGTAGAAGTAGGGACTAAAACAAAAAAAACCTCTCTGCCATCACGCATTATGGCACTGCTCTGCTGTTCGACTCTCCTCCTGAGCGGAGTAAATGGGCTTGTAGGGCTCGACTGTCTGGGAACAGATGGGACTATATAGTAAGTGGAGAGGATGAAAAGAAAGCAAAAAAAAAATTTTCTTATCAAATTAGCTGAGCTCTATAGAGGACCCTCAAACATGGGGAATTCTGCATCTTTTTTTTCTAAAGAAGTTCTTGTATATGGGGACAAAAACATACCCATGACAATATGCTGTTATGCAATTATGAAAGTGTTTTTCCTCTGTGCCTGAAAGTCTGCCCACCATTCACTTAAGCACCTTCCTGCAACAAATCAACAACTATGAAGATTTGCAAGCACTCCCATTGCTATAAAGCAATACATGAATAAATACTTACCCAACATAAAGGGGACACAGCATCCAAAGCTGACTTGGGCCACCCCTGCCCCATGGGCATACAAGAGCAGCATCCCACACTCTTCAAGGAAGGCTACCTTTTAGATTATCTGATATAACAAAAATGCATCTGAGGTACACTTTGGCTGATCCTAAAACTGGTATAATTCAAACCAATAAAACCAAAATCAAGGAAGGGGCCACAACCTAATGCTGAAATCAGCATAAACGTTTACTATCAGAAACCTAAACAAAAAAAACAATGTCATGGATATGGTCAAGGGTCCTACCCAAGAAACAAAAATAAACAGGTCATAATGAGTCATCTCTTTAAGTAGGCTAACACAAGCTAGAGATATGTTCTCCCAAACAGAGCAGACCAGACCATGGTCCTACTAAAGAGTGGAATACCCTAAACCAAATGTCAGGAAAGGAAGGCAGGTAGTGCTTCCCATCCCAGTCCTCAGGAAGGTAACTAGGGGACAGATCAGAGGTGCACAACTACCAAAGGAGAGGAAACAACATCCTCAGGCAGAAATGCAAACCCAGACAGGCTCTTTTTCTTAGTCCAAAGTCACTGATGAAGCAAGGACTTGCAACTAAATATATGACTATTTCCCCAGAATCACCAAAGCATGACAAATGCTTAAGTACAGCACAGTTTACTGCTTTTGCTCTATACTGTATCAGTAGGATAATTGTGATTTCTGTCCTAACTGCACAGTCCCTACCTAAAAGCTGAAGTTGTTGTCAGAAAAGCTCACGTATCCTGACACTTTATTAATGTGCATGAAGAGTACACAATTACACACTGTCAAATAGTAGTTTAGACCTGAAGCCTTTCATGTCACTTTACCTTTTGTTTGAGAAATAGCCAACTGCAGCCACCAGGAAGCTTTGCAGGGTAAGGCAACATGTCTGAGAACTCCAATCTGTAAGTCTATAAATGAGATTTACTCCTATGTGCAGCACACCAAAGAAACCTGAAAAAAGTACAGAGTACTATGCTTTTACATGATGCATATGAAGCAACGCATGCCCGCAACTTTATAATACTTGTGAGACTTAAGCGAAAGGAAAATAACACTATTATGATGAGAGAGGTTTCCAAGCACCTGTGAAATGAAGAAGGATATATTTGCAAATTCAACAACTGTATTTAATGGCAGAAGTTTGCCAGAGAAATGATTGACACCTCTGTCACTGAATTAAAGGATCAAAGACTGAATTTAGTGAGCTGAATGTATGAAGATGCAGAATTTGATGGTATATAAAATGGCTATAGAACAGACAGGTGTTTATTAAAGATACTGGTGTGGTGGTACTTCTTGGTATGATGCCACGTAGATAAGCAGCAGGTAAGTTAATCTCAGAGTCGGGTGACTAAAAAAGGGATAAAAATAGTGTCAAGGAAGGCTTCATAGGTTACATAAAACTTCATTTATGTCAGCAGAAACAGTGAAACAAAGGAAGAATTATGTAGGGAAAAACAAAACAGAAGATAGGTTAAATAAGGAAAGAAATAAAGAAAGGCAGGTGCCAAGAAAACAGTGAGAAGAGATGGTTGAATCTGGTCAAGCAAACAGGGGTACCAACACCAACACAAAATAAAAGTTAGGATGAGATAAAGAGGAACTATGACAAACTACATTGCTTCCTATAATAAACAGCTGCAGAAAATTGACGAGATCTTTTCCAGTCTCTCGGACACCCTAAGGGAATAGAAAGAAGCGGGTAAGTTGATGAAGCAGAGAATTACCAAGCATGAGACAAAATATGAAGACCTGGAAGTAAAATTAACTGAGACGGAAGATTGTGCTGCAAGGGACAATCCTTCCTTTGCAGCAATTCCAGAACAAGTAGAGGGAAAGGACTGCACTGATTTTTATTAAAGAATGCCTCAGCAACTGGACTAACATGCACAAACAGGAGATCAAAACAGAAGAGGTTCATGAGGTAAATACAGAGACAAAGAACCAATAAGGAGTGAAAAATGAACGCTTGCAGTCCAAAGTCCATAAAATACAGTTTTAATATCCAAACCACACAAATAACACAAAAGAAACAAAAGGTTAAGCGCTTTTGTCCCACTTGGGGGACTTCATCAGAAGGAGGTTTGTGGTAAATACAGAGACAGCAGAGGTTTACACTGGTCAAGTTTGGGTCCCACCAAAGGAAGAAATAGATGCTCTCAAAATTGTGGAGAAATGGACAAGTGCTAAGAGTGGCCTCAGAGAGAAACAGAGATTACTTGTGGACAATGATTATTCTATGCACGCTAGATATAGTTGGAGAGCATATATTCCAACTATCCAGCTTGCCAGAAAGATGAAGTTGAAATTCAAGCTTTCATACCCAGCAAGTTTTGGATGCTCTGTTCTACCAGCCCCAAAATATGTCTGGATCTGTACAATGTCCAGTAAGATCTGAAAAGGAGAATGAAGGAACTGTAAGGGAAGAAGGAATGGAAGGAAAAACACAACCAGGAATGAACAGAGCAGAACAGCTAGTAAAAGTCCTGCAGGAATGCTACCCTACTAAGCCCTTCGCTCTGTTTGAAGTAAACTCACTGAAAAGGAGGAAGTAAAGAGGATGTAATCATGGAGTGCACTGGAATTGACAAAAGGAGCATTACAGCAGTTGAATGTTGGGGTTGAATGGGAAATTGTCTAAAGATGAAAGAGATGATACAGACTCAATGTTCTACTTCGATGTAATGAAAACTGGACTGAGGACGTGGTGGGGGGTTACTGTGCTGGAAAGTTCCATGAGAAACAGGCAAGTAATACATGATTTTTAATAAAGGAGAATAATTCTGGCAAATGGGACTGTTTTGCAAGACAGTTACATTTCCAGAAAAGGGAATAGGAACAGTAGGTGAATAGTTAAACTAGTATGCTGGTCAGGAAAACATACACAAAATTTAGAAAGGTAGACATGGACGTCTTAAAAGATGGGAGATGGTATCACTATGAAAAATATTTAAAACCAAGTATAAAAATGGCAAGGGGACAGGAACACATCAAGCCAACAGTTAGCAAATAATTGGTTAAATGTGAATCACGAAAGGGAATGCATGACTGACACCAGCCACAGATTTGAATGAGGGTGGTTTAAACCAATGGGTAAGTGGGGGGAAAGGACAAAAGCAACTAGACATAACTGAAAAGCAGAAGAAAGTGGGGTTTTAAAGCAATCAGACACTAGGTGGTACAGAAAACAGTACAGACAGCAGGTTTATGAGTAAAAAACAAATATAAGCTCATATAATGGTAAATTTGGGAGAAAGATGGAAGCGATAAGTATGTAGGGGAGACTGCTGGATAGGAAGAAATGGGATCCTGGCAATAAAAAGAAAAAACTATAAGATCAAAAGGGAAATGCACGGATTACAGAAAGTGTGAACTGAGAAGGGTAAGGCTTGGAAGAAAACACCAAGATGGGAATTCATGAGGTACTAAAAAGAAAGAGTAGTAAAATAGGAGGAAGAAGGGAAACCCAGGATGAGAAAGAAAAAGCACGATCTGAGAATACAGTGAATCAGTACTGAAAGAGGGAAAGTGGTAGGATACTGGATTTTAGACATCAAATGGGGCGACAAGGGAATAAAATGCTAAGCAAATATACTCTTAAAAACAAGAGAAATAGAATAAAAAATGGGGCAAAGCTACTGAGAAAGGGAAAAAAGACAGGTTGTTAAGAGGTGGACAAAAGATAGATAGTAATTACTAAAGATGAGTACACCCTGGCAGTGTGCCAAGGAAGCTATGGCTCGGAAACAGGAAGGTAGATAATACAGTTGCATCTTGTATATAGCTTATGGGGGAGATGTGGGAGGGCATAAGTTCAACCTAAGGATGTTAGATCAAACTGGAAGGAAAACAATAAGTGTGGTTAAAGAAGACACTTCAGTAAAAAAAAACACTATGAGACTGAAGATGTACACAAAAGGGGTAAACAAACGGATTAAGTCAGTAGACATGCCTGCATATAACAAACGAGTCAAACTGATGACTTGGAATGTTAATCGGTTAGATGAAGAAAACAAAAAGAGAATGAGTTGTGGCCTACATAAATAAAAGTGAGGTTTCAATAGTCTTCTGGCAACAGATGTACTTAAATGAAGCAGAATGTGACAAGTTTATAAAGGTGAAAAGGAGGGATGCTATACATGGCTGAGAAACAAGACAAAAAGTGCAGTAATGATGCTAATATGGAAAGATGGTTAATTTCAGATCAAAGTAGTACTGAAAGAAAAAAAAGGAAGATATGTAGGTACTACGAGGTATTTGGAAACGCAAAAAAAAAAAAAAATATTGTAGTTTCTGTTTATCTTCCTTCAAGGCCAACTATACAAGAAATAAGAGATGTATTAGGGTGAATTTTGGCATTCCAACAAGAACCGTTAGTGCTAGGAGACTGGAACCTAGTCACAAAAATATGACAGACTTATCAGGATGCCCAAAGACAAACAAACATGCAAAGGGAAGGAAGATTTCTTTATAACTACTTCCAAAAATTTTGTTTGATGGATATAGCTCAGAAAATGGGGTATAGGTAGAGAAAAACCTATTATTTGGAAAGATGCAGAATGTCGGAGAGTTTAGGCAGATGCTACATAAAGAAAGAACAGAAGAGAGTCTGTACAGGCCCTTAGGACTCATCCAATAATTATCTCAGATCATGCACCAGTAGAGGTCAAGGTAATGTTTTAGGAGAAGATTTAACAGCCTCAACAAAAGGTTGAGATCCCTCATCAAATCCTCTAACTAAATCTAGCTATGAAAAACAGAATTGCAGCAGATAGTAAAGACAGCCATAAGGCCTTCTATAGTTATGTAAAGAATCTCCATGGCAATACCCAGATTTGCTCTGAGCTACTGCACAATGGCACCTCCTATACCGAGCCAAAAGACATTGCCAATATACTGCCAGACAGATTCAGTGCCAACTTTACCCCTCCCCCCACAAAGGACCAATCACAATACCAGTAGACTGCCAGGCACCCAGTATTACTGCTGCACAGGTTAAAACAGCACTGTTCAAGGCCAAGAATACAGCTTCTATGGGACCGGACAATATCCCTGGCTGTGGTCTACATGAACTACAGAGTGAACTGGCACCTCACCTGTGTGAACTGTTGAATCATAGCTTCACCTCAGGCTTTTTCCCTGCCGAATGATGCACTGCTACAGTCATCCCTCTCCACAAGAGAGGAGTGACTACAGACCCCGGGAACTATCACCCCATTAGCCTGACGAGTCTGAAATGCAAAGCTATGGAACGCATCATCAGGGACCTAATAAGCAAGGGTATAGGGAATCTCCAAACTCTGGATCCTACACATTTTGGTTTTGTGAAGGGTATATCATGCCTGCTCAACTTGGTCAACTTTTTTGATTCAGTCACCAGAGCTGTGGATGAAGGCAAGGTGGTTCATACAGCCTACCTTGATCTGGCCAAGGCCTTTGATACCATTTCCCACTCAGGAATCATAGAAATATTCACTAAGCTAGGCATCAACCCTATATCACTAGGTGGGTTGAAAACTGGCTCACAGATAGAACCCACAGTGTGAAAGTAGCTGACTCCAAGTCAGACTGTCGACCAGTCATGAGTGGAGTCCCACAGGGTTCGGTCCTAGATCCTCTCCTGTTTGGTATCTACTTCTCTGAAGTCCAGGCCAACATGAAGGGACTCTGGCTGACAAAGTTTGCAGACGATTGCAAGGTGGGACTATTATTAACTCCCCAAGTGATGTTGCCATCCTACAAAAAGGCCTCCATGAGACAAACGACTGGTGCCAGAACCATGGCCTTAAGCTCAATGCCAAAAAATGTGTCGTCACCCCCCTTGGGAAAAACCCAGTTCCCTTGAATCAATGGTAATCCACTGAATACAGAAGGTGTTATAATAAGAGCTCTAGAAACACAGGTAGACAGCAACCTCTCTTTTGACCACCACATTGCCACTGTGGTCAGAAAGTCCTTCTATGTGACACATCTCATTACTAAGGTTTTGCATCCAGGAAGATAAGAGGTCATTGTCTCCCTCTACTCTTCCCTCATTAGACCAATCATTGAGTGCCCCACTTGGCATGTACCTCACTAGACACCTGCAACAACTGGAGAGGCCACAAAAGTACCTCACAAAGAGGATCCTAGGCCTTAAATACTTGTCCTATATGGACAGACTAAAAACACTCCAACTATTCTCTGTCTCATATCACCTACTTAGAGGCAATCTCTGCTTGACTTACAAAGCCATGTCTGACCCAGCGCGGTTAGCAATGCTACATCTAAAGAAATCCCAATCCCTCCACACCACACGCTCCAGAGACCTCAATCTCATTACCACAATCAACAGAACATGCTGGGGGGACAGGTTCATAACCCAGAGACTGCCCATGCTATGGAATAGGCTTCCCATACATGTCAAGTAGAGCACCTCACTGGCTCTCTTCAAGAAGAATCTTGATGAATGGATGGGAAACAGAAAATTCACCCTGGGGATCACTCTAGTGGCTCTACTCGACACAGGCACTAGGAACTACGGTCAGGTGGCATGATGCCGGAGTAATCCTATGGTCTAGGCTTGTAAAGGCTCCAGGACCATTAGCCTAGTACACACCTATGAACCTATGAGAACACCACTGCTGCTTTTTCACAAATTTTTGCAAGACAAAAGAATTCCAAGACTGGGTAGAAACAGTCTTAAAAGATAACCTAGAAAGTTTCAGAGCAAGGCGAATGAAGCACAGGTAATTAGCCTAGTAACAGTTATGAATCTAAGAAAAATTGGATAAATGCAAAGAAAAAATAAATACACAGCTAACTGCACCCACAGACTCAAAAAACATGCTTATTTCATCATGGTTTGGGGTTTCCTACATTTTAACACCACTCTGGGACTATTTACAGGTTTTTAAATATTTTATATGTAATTTCTGAGTCTGCCAAATGGAGTCTGGCATCTTGAAGTAATTCTGTTTGTTTAGTCTGCCTCCAGGTATCCCATAATTCAGTGCTTGTCTGCAAAAATTACATCACACAGGCCTCTTGCTTCCTACAGCTCCTGTCATTGCACTGATTTTACATGCATACACTGCTGTCTTTCAGTTAATTTTAAATAACATTTCATGCCATTCAATGACTACTTAAAACACAAACAGTGCAAATGCCGCAAAACAGACTTTCAAAATGCTTTTTACTGCTGCTTCTATTTACAATGGCTAAACTGCAGTCTTTTGTGAAACCTGAATTTGTACTACTTTGACTCTCCCATCCCCCTTCACACCTAACTTCCCTAGCTTTCAAAGTGCTAAGGGTAATTTGAGCTGTTACCTACTGTGATTGACTGTTCACAGCAGGAGACTTGACTCGTGAACAGTTTCCTTTTTCTAGCCTTTACTTTTTGTAGGGGTAGGGGAAGGACCAGGGAGCTGTGGCATGGGTTTTTAGGATGGTAGTGGGGATGTCAGTTTGGGGAGGGAAATGGCCAGAAAACTACCTGTATCTAGTGGCCCTGATGACATCAGTGAATTGGAGACTTTTACTGGGTGGGACAAAAGTTTTTTGAAAGTGAAACCAACACAGTACAGTAAGGTACTGTTTTAGTGGACAGAAACAGTCAACTTAAAATGTTTTAAATGTTGTATTGCTGTTTATTCATAGCAAAGTCAGTAAATAAGGAGAAAAGAGAGAGAGAAGTTGAGCATTTAATAATATAATCCCATTGTTGTCCTTTAAGACCAGAGATATATCGACAGAATAAAAAATAAAGACAGACAAAGGAGAAAATAGAGGTATTACAAAGAAAGGGAAAGCAGGCAGCCGTGGAACAGTACAAGAGCAAATATTAATAGGTAGACAACACATGGTGGAATAATTATGAGAGGTTAATGAAAGCACAGTGGCAGATCTAAAACTGCTGTACTTTGAAAATAGTCTGAAATGCATGCAAATGTTACCACTGAGACTTGGGTAACAGAGGGCATGATCAATAATAAAGTTAAGACTCATGCAGGAATAATGGCAAACAATGTTAAGGCAACAGAAAAATATTAGAAACTATTTCAGAGATTTATAAACATATGGGAAATAGGAGGGGAAGAAAAGATTAGAGAAAACTTTCAAACACAACTTCTCTGAACTAACAGATTAAGACAGATAGTTTGGTTAAACCTATAACTGAAAAAGATATCACAGAAGCCATAAGGCACCATAAACTGGGGAAACTGTGGGGCTGGATATCTTACCAATGAACGTTTGGAAAAGAAAAACTACAAGAATACACAGACACTTACTTAATCACATTCTAAATGTGGTAGAGGTACCCAAATCCTGGAAGGAGGCAGTGACAGTAATTATATCAAAAGGAATGATACAGACCCATCTCCATCCTTAATCACAATTACACAGTTTTTATGATAATACTGGCACAAAGGGTAGTTAACAGAATAACAGGTTTGGACCAAAAATGGTTCGTAGAGGACAGACATTTGACAATATGATGATGATTACTGATATAGGGAGATGCAGAAATATCACATAAGCCAGTAGAATTACTGGGACTAGATGCTGAAAAGCCCTATGACAGGGGTAAACAGATTTGTTTTTTTTTCTCACTAAAACATTAGAAGAATTTCACTTTCTAGAGATCGGAATAAATTTAATATTAAAGATTTCCCAGGGGATGTCTGCTACAAGTAAATATGCTGGGAGCCTGTCAGTACAACTATAACTATTAAGAGGAACTAGACATGGGTAAGCGTTGTCACCGCTTTTGTTTGCCTTATACTTGGAACCCTTAGCAGGAGGACAGAGTCAGGGTTAAAGGTGTATAAGCAGAAAGACATAAAAGAGAAACTGGCACATTTTGCAGATTATATAATCTTATATACAACACAAGAGGTAAAGGTGTACAACATATTTCAGACACTAAATAATTACCAGAAGTTGGTGGGACACAAGATAAACACTTCTAAAACTAAGGTCACAACAACAAACTAAGTTCACGCATGAATTGGTGCAACATTTCTCCTATTTATGGGGACATCAAAGAATGAGATCCTTAGGGATACCGCTAATGAAAAAATTCACAAGCAAGGAAGGAAACGTGGGATGAAATAAAACAGACAGTAGTAAACAGTATATCAAAGTGGAAGACAACGTTCATGGAAGCAGACGGTTAAGATTCAGGCTCTGAAAATGTCTTCAGTCCTCTTAATATTGTGTGTTGGATAAGAGTACTTCTACACTCCAGGCGTGAAATTTGGAAAAGTATTAGTATGAAATTATGAGAATTCATCTGTCATATAGGAGGGCTAGAGTAATATGGTATTGTTTACAGTTGCTACTGGAACAGGAAGGAGTAGCATTACTAGATCTGAAGGATTACCATTAGGCTACACAGCTGAGGCTTAGATATTTGCTATATGATGATATACACAGGGCAAAATGGAAAGCTATGATACTAAGTAAGGAGGAATGCATGAAAAGTACGGAATCAGCAATGTTCTGGGGGATGATGGAAAAGGAAGGAGGACAGACAGCAAAGGGATTATAAAAACAGTTTACTCAAATATTAAAAAAGAAGCAAATAAAAGAAGGAAGGGGGAAATTATCTGCAGGATGTGAGACAGGAATTAGCAGAGTAAGATAAAGGGTAAAAAGGAAGGTCTGTCGTAACAAAGGAAAGCAGAACTGTGATATTGGGAACAGATAAAGTTGGTGGGGGATGGAAGGAGTGGGATGAAAAGAGATAGATATCCAACTTAAACCTATGCAGCAACTTGCACACAAAGGGCTAATTAAAACAGGAAGGGAGAATGAAAGACTTACAAATAGAGGGGATACACTGAAGCCAGAATGAGACAATTAAAGAGAGGGGGAGACAGAGAAATTAGTTTTGAGGAGCTATGTGGGGGTTGACAGAAATGAGAGACAGGGGACTTAAAATATGAGTGATGTAATAATGCACAAAAACTATACAGAGAAAAAAACAGACAGAAATGTGTCTAGCTCCCAGAATTGCAACAAAAATAAAGAAAATCCAGGATATTTGGGTGGAAGTGTTTGCACAAATATTTTTACACAACAGCTAAGCTTCAAAGAATGTTTTGTCAAACGGAGAGCATTTCCTGACAATTCAATAAAGTGTACATGCTAAGTGTTCAGGAACATCCCTACCTTGCTTTCTGTGCTTTCTAGTAACTCACAGATTACACTGTGTGCATGTACCTTTATGAATCCCCGTCAATATTTAAAGCTGCAAGAAAATCAGTAGGAAATATAACATTAGGAGAATGAAGGTATGAGTTATGTGTGTGTTGTCACTCAGAATACTGTACACTTAGTGTAGGCATCACTGAATACCAAGGGATATGAAAAGGTTGAGAGAGGAACATCTGAGCATATGTACTGGGGATGTGACAGTTTAACAGAATGTAAAGAAGAATAAAAACTGGTTAGTGATGCTGCAGGGAAGAGGATCCAGCCATTCTCAAGCTCTATGTCCCATTTTTGCACAAGGGGTGTTGGTGCCACTTCAACAGTGACAATCAACTAGAGCCTAGGCTGACACTGCTGGGTGGCTAGCCTTGTCATGGTTATTCTTTCAAACCAAACACTCGTACATGCATTCACACCTATCAAGTGTCTCCATTCCACCTACTGCATGCCTTTGGAATGTCAGAGGAAACTGGAGCACCTGGAGAAAAATCACACAAGCACAGGGAGGACATGCAGACTCTGTACAGAAGGCACCACAGCTAAGAACTGAATCAGGGAACCTCTTGCTATGTGAAGACAATGCTATCTGCTGCTCCACTGTGCTGCTGCAGGGGAAAAGACAACACTTACTAATGAGATTATATTGTTGAGCTGTGATTCAAGAAAAATGCAAGATGTTTAAATCGTTCCTTCTGTAGCTATGCTGGGGCAAAGAAAGTAATTACCAGAAGATGGAAGACAAAAGAAAAACTAACAGTGAAATTAAAAGCTACTAAAAAATGAGTTGTGATTGAAAGGCCATAACAAAAACAAACAGTTAAGTGTCCCAAATGGATAATATTCCAAGAAGGAGTGGATGCAGTTAGCAACTGACAGGGTAAAATATGGGGAAAAGAGGATAGTTTAAGGTATACATATGCAATAATGGAAGACGAAGAAAAATGTTAACGATGCATGCAGACTGAACAGATTGTGCTTACTTGTATTTAAAAAAGGAGAAGTAAAAATCATATCAGGAGGAAAAGGGTGAACCAAGGGAGGAGAAAATAGGGATACAATAGGAAATTAAGCAGCCAACCACTGACGGCATAAGGCTGTACCTTGCATGAAGATTGCACATTTATGTAATATACTGTATGGAGTTAATAAAGTTTAAGAAAGTGGAAGGATTTTAAATATGAAAGAGGAACAGCTAATGGTGTGTACATAGTGAGCAAAATTATATTTTCACGCATAAATTGCGATATTAGAACTCTGTAAAGTTGCATGACAGTTAGGAAAAGGGACAAATTACAAGCAGAGAAAAGGTAAAAAAACTATAAGAAAAATAACACTGGTACCAAAGAGCATGGTAGGATGAGACAGATAACATTACGTATGTGCGACTATACACATGGTACAAAGAAATGTCCTGCATTTAATCAGCTGTACAAAACCTGCAGAAAAGTAAATCACAAAGACTTTTGGTTGAGTAACCTGCACATTGTGGAACTATGATGAAATACATATGGACATCATAAAAGTTGATAAAAGAAATGCAATCAAGCATGTGTCACACTGCATTTTTGTTTCCATACGTGTGAATCAGAGTCATGACAAGAAAAACTCAGAATTAATAATTAAACCACCGTGTTTAAAGTAAATACTGAAGAACAATGAAAGGTACTATCTGCTTAAATACTTGAATCAGTACACATGAATGGGAAAGCTGCTTTGTCCTTATCTTGTTTAGTTCTTCACTGTAACTAAATGATTAGCTGAATGCTACAAGCTAAGCTTAGGCTTTGTTTCATCTTAAAACTTCACAGGCAGGATTTGTAACAAATTAGCAATAGGTACATGGAATTTAACCTTGTTAATATAAGAAATTCTATTTCTTCTTTCATACACATCTTTAAGAAGACTATTTTGAAATGATTCAATGCTACCACTTTGAAAAACATCTCCTTAGCACCCTCTCCCAAGATCATTCAAAGTATTTAAATCAAGAGTAAGGCGTCTTTATAACAAATAATCTCTTAATTCAGATTATGTAAATGGATTATATAATCACAAGCTATTTTTTATTTTTTTGTGAATGCTATTCTCTTTTGAACTAATAAAACACAATGCTTTTCTCTGTACATTCAGAATATTTGACAGTACACATTTCAAATAAACTCATACTCTTTCTCCACTTAATATTCTACATGTGCCCCTGCTTTATTTCCCTCCCTTATGGCACAGTAATTACTAAAAAGTATCATATGACCAAGTTCACCTACATGGTAAAACATCATAATATAAAAATAAACAAATTATTTTGGCTATCACATATGCTAGGTCAGAAGCTACAGTACTTGTGAAAATAAAAGTAATAAATACACAAAGTAAACTCTTGCTATATATGGTCATCTGACTTGTCAAAGGCTTGGCATTGTGGGAATTCACAATATAAATGTACACTGTGATTATGTACTTTGTGATCAACTCAACTTATTTACTGACCTGGACGGTTTACTAGAAAAACACCACATTCCAATAGAATTACTGTTTTAATACAAAAAGGCACAACGATGAGACCTTCTGATTTGGTCTTGGTACTACAGGCCCTGAGAATGCTGCGGTGGTGGTGCTGCAGTAGCGTTGTCGCCTCACAGTTAGATGTTGCCCGTTCGATTCTCAGTTAGAGCGTCTTCTGTGTGGCAACATGCGTGAATGGGCGTTCCTTCGTTGAAGGTTGTGCGTTAGGCCCGGCAAGCCAGCACGTAAAAATCTACTGCCAATCATTAGCGGACCGGAGTTCCGCTGTGGCGACCCCTAACCAGGAAAAGCCAAAAGACACAAACAAACTACAGGCCCTGAGAGACATACAGCAATGCTTACTTGGGTACTCCCTTGTAGTCAACTAATTCAGTAACCAGGATTGTATTTACCACTATACATTGAGAGTTCTGTGAAATTTGGCTATCATTCATTTGTAGATCACTCTATTTCATCCTTCGTGTCATGACACACAAGTCTCATCACAACAGCAGTACTGGATACACTAACAATCCGTCTGCTGTCCAAGTCCACCCTACTCAGTCCATGGGTCTTGGCCTCGACAATGCAGAGACAGTATAAGTTGGCAATACTTTTATATTTTTTGTATTCCCCTAGACCTTGTCTGATTGCTCCTCTACCTTCTCCCAAATGGCCTGTTTGCGACAACATTTCTCTACCCCCTTGCTAGTTCCTTGGAGCCCATATATGCTACCTACCACTGGGAAGCATGCTACCACAAGCTAATTTCACATCAGCTACTTAATGTGAATGCACTATGGCAGTATCAACCTGCTGTTTCAGAAGTCTACTGGGTGGAACACCAAGTGGACTCAGTAGGTGTTATCCATGTGGCAAGGCAGAGCTGCCTTCCACCTTCCCAGGTGGGTGAGCCAGCATAAGCTGCCTACTCCCATCCTTAGCAGCCAGCTAGTGCAGGCACCTGAGCTGATAGTAAATCTTGCATCAACTGTGACATTAGTTAGGGCTTTACCTTTCTACACCATGGAACTGACAAAGCTGCCAAAACTTTGGCAAAAACACCCCAAAATTCATATATTTTTAACAGAAAGCTAACTGACCTCCCAAGTTGTGTGTGTAATGGACACCCTTTCCCTTTATCCTTTTTTATATTCCTTTTTCCTGAGTCTCATTTGCAATCTATAACTGCTAGTTGTGGTTTACAGACCAAGTCTTTCTGCAACAGCAAACGTTTAACTTCTACAGTTTGTTGTACCAAATCCCAATCAACTGTCTAGAATACAAAAATAGCCACTACTGATGCTTGAAGTAATTGATCTTTGCGTTAAGTCCCTCCTCTGAGCCAGTAATCAAGGAGCCTGAATCCTCACCACTGACACTGGTGAGGGATGTTCACTTGGAACAACGACAGATACACACAGTATTTCCAGATGCAGCTCTCTGCACCAAGTACAATTTTCTTTAAGAGCATACAGGAATACACTCAAGTCCGGGGTATGGGTCTCCCTCTCTCTTTCTACAGGCCCCCAATAAGACTCTCCACTGGCCCAGCTACAGAGCTGAGTCCTCAGCCAAGTGTCCCAGGCCAAGTCCTCCACCTCCCTCTATGTGAAGCCATTGCTCTGTGTCCCTGCTCCAAGTAGCTGACACACACACACACAAACTCACCTGGGAAAGGCTGGCACAGATTTACTGGCTACACCTCACTGCCCAGACTACAAACATCAAGGCTTTCGGGAGTGGCTAATGTCACCAAATAAATATAAGTACTCTCAAAGGTTAAAATATTCTCTAAAAGACCAGCCACAATGAAAAGTTTAAATATATTTAATAATAAAAGAACATGAAAATACTAAATATCTATTTACAATAAACACCAGAGTTTCAATCATAGAAAATATTAAAAATAACATAGATGAATAGATTCACACAGATACAGAAAAAAAAGAAGTTATATCTTACCATAATTTTCCATCTGTGATGTCTGTCTTCACTTATCCTTGACTGCGGGCTCATTCCAAGCCTCGGAACCTACTTGTCTGTTATTCCAGCTCAAGCCTTCCAAAAATTCTCGAGCTAAGCTCTAACCATAATGCTCCTCACAAGATTACCTCAGATTGAGTTTTCAAACAATAGTGACAGCCAAGAAATAACAGATCAGAACAGATTCATGAAAGTCAATCTTTGGAGAAATCCGATCAACCAACAGATCTAAAGGCAGGGGGAAGGGGGGGATGTCAAGGATAAGTGAAGATCGACAACACAGATGGAATGCTATGGTAAGACATAACTTCTTTATCTGATGTTGTCAATCTTCACTTAATCCTCGACTGTGGAAGAGTCACTAGCTATATGAACCTTGGGAGGTCTCATCGAAGAATATTCCTGAGCATCATCAAGCCGAATGATGCATGTCCCCTAGAGATAAGGTACAGTTTGCAATACGTAATAAATGTATAAGGAGATGCCCATGTTGCCTCTGTACAAATATCATCTAAGGAAGCTCTGGCATGAAAAACTACAGAAGCTGCTATTGCTGTAGTTGAATGGGCTTTTACAGGTCCTGGTAGGTGAATTTCCTTTTTGTTATAAACAAAGGTGATGCAGTCTCTAGCCATTTAGCTACAGTAACTTTAGAAACTGAACTTCCCAACGCGACTGAAGAAAAGGAAATAAATAGCTGATCAGATTTTCTGATTTCCTTTGTTCTGTGAAGACAGTAATGTAATTGTCTGTGCACATCTAGTAAGGGCAGACAGTACTCCCCTTTATTCGAGAAGTTGGGAAAAAAAGACTGGGAGTTGTACAGTCTGATTAATATTTGTGTCAGACAAAACCTTTGGTAGGAAGGATTCGTTCACAGGGAGAGGCTGTCCTTATGACAGATTAGGATAGGGAGGTTTGCAGGATAAGACCTGCACTTCAGACATTCTTCTAGCAGAAGTAATAGCTATGTAGAATAAAGTTTTCCAGGATAAAAACTTAAAGTTACAACTTGCAGAAGGTTTGAAGGGATAATAAATAAGAGATTGAAGTACCACATTCAAATCCCATGGTACAGAGGGTTCTTTATATGGAGGTCTGAGCATTAAGTTTCTTTTCAAAAAAGTTTTGCAAAGGTTATGGGACATAAGGGATGAGCCATTTAAACCAATGTAAAAGTAAGAGATTGACGCAAGATGCACAGAATAGTAGAGGCAGATGCTCCTGCCTCATAGACTAAAGTTAAGAATTCCGGAACTTTATCAATTGGTGCAGAATATGGGTCAAGATTAGAGTCTGACACAGATTTAGTAAACTTTGACCACTTGCTAAGGTAGAATTTTCTTGCTGAAGGTTTATGGTGGGCTACAATGCTGTGATGAAGCAGGGAAGTGACAGAAGAATGCCTGGCAATCATGGAAACTGTAGAGGTCATGCAGTGTGCTTCAGATGCTGAAGATTTAGATGAACTAGTCTCTCCAGGTGGGACAACAGGTTTAGAGCTGGGTCCAGTATCCAAGTTTTCCGAAGATGAGGCCAAAGGAAAGGAAACCAAACCTGTCAAGGCCAGAATGAGGGGATGAGTATTGTTCTGTTCTTTAACCGGTTTGCTTTCTTTAGAAACTGGCATATTAGAGGAATTGGGGGAAAGGAGTACAATAGACCGGGGGGCCAACAGGAAGGAGAGCATCTCTCAGTGACTCCGCTAGGTGGGGGGGGGTTTAGGGCAAAGTAACTGCTGCACTTGTTCAGAGGGGACACAAACAGGTCACAACAAGGTTGGCTCCAGTGGCAGAATATCTTTTCTGCCACCAATGGATTGAGAGACCATTGGTGAGACAAAGATGGTTCTGCTCAATTTGTCCGCAATCACATTGGAGCTTCCTAATATGTGCATTACTATTAGAAAGCAGCAGGAAGATATTGCCCATTGCCATACTCAAGTGCTTCTTGACAAATAGGGTAAGATCCGATTCCCCCTTGCTTGCTGATGAACCAAACTATTGAAATATTGTCTGTTTGAATCACAATTGTTCCCAAGGGGAGGGTTTCCAGAAATGGCTGCAACACCAAGAGCACTGATCTCATCTCTAGAATGTTGATATGCAAATTGGCCTCCAGTGGGGACCAAGTGCCTTGGACTGTCTTTCCCAGATAATGCACACCCACCCCATCTGGGAGGCATCAGTGGTCACTATGGCTTGGGGTTGATGGGGGACAAATGGACAGCCCAACAAGATTTAGTTGGAGTGAAGCCACCAAATCAGGTTTTCCTTGCAATAGCTGGTGATGGAGCTCAAATGGGATACTGGGTGATTCAAAAAATGAATCCAAAAGTAGAAACGCTTAGTTTATTAAACAAAGACAGAGCATTCGGTAATCACCCTTCATCAGTGTTTAACCTTCAGTAAAACAACAATTTAATTTATATTAAATCAGATTGAACACATGACACAGCCACCCAATAAAATTAGTCAACTAATCACAAATTAAAAGGCATAATAAAATTTCACTTGTCATTTAAAAAAATCATCACTTACCATTCTAAAAAAAAAAAATTGTATTTAATGTGTTTTAATTTGTGATTAGTTGACTAGCTTTATTGGATGGCTGTGTCGTGTTCAATTTGATTTAATATAAATTAAATTGTTGTTTTACTGAAGGTTAAATATTGATGAAGGGTGATTCCCAAAAGCTCTGTTGTTGTTTAATAATCTAAGTGTTTCTACTTTTATTCATTTTTTGGACTAGATTGAGTATATCCTGTGAAATTAACTGGAGTAAATTCATTATTTCAACATTGGTTGATTCAGTAAAGACCACTGGGATGCCAGGAGACGCTCAAGAATTTGCATGTGATATCACGCCAGAGGGACTAGAGTAAGAGAGGCTGCCATTGACCCTACAGTTTTGTAGGAGGAGACTCGCTGTTACTTTCTTGCTGTGAATGATCTGACTGACTTGCGATCTTATCCTCTGAAGTCCTTCTATGGGAAGAGAAGCAATGCTGGTGATTGTATCAAGCATCAATCCAATGAATTCTAGCTGTTGAAATGGTTCTAAATGGTATTTTTCATAGTTTATAGTAATCCCTAAAGTCACGAGTAGACACCTGGTGGGAGCGGTAAGGAGCCAATCGTCTATATATGGAAACTCCCAGAATCTTAGCAGTCTGAGGTGAGCTACTACCACTGCCATGCATTTGGTGAACCCCCTGGGGGCTATGGTGAGACCACAGGGCAGTGCCCTGAGCTGATAGTGACTGGCTCCCAGCTGAAAGTGCAGAGGCCTTCTGGACTGCTTATCCATTTTATATGATAATACGCATCCTGAAGATCTATTGAGCACATCCAATCATCTTTTTCCAAGAACAGAAGTATAGACTGAACTGAGACCATCAGGAATTTGGTTTGCTGAATTGATTTGTTCAACTGACTGAGATCCAGAACTGGTCTCCAGTCCCGTTTTCTTTGGCACTAAAAAGAATCTTGAGTAAATCCAGGATCAAATCTGGTCTGGTGGGACTGCTTTGATGACTTGTCAAGCAGTTTTTGAATTTCTAAGACTGCTGCATCCCTGTGACTGGATTGAACATCTGGGACTCTTCTTAGTCTTTTTGGGTCTTCTGAAAAAAGGATATTGTAACCTCTGGTTATAATCCTCTATACCCAACTGTCCGTTGTTATCCTTAGCTAGGCAGATTGGTGCAGGAACTCTGACTGCCTCCAGAGGAAGGCAATCAGGCCTCCTTTCAGGAGCGCTGATGGGAGTTACCAGAGAAAGAATCCCTGGAACCCTAATTCTCTGGGTCACCTCTTGCATGGTGTCTTCCACTGTTACTCCCCCTTCTGCCCTGGGGGAAGTTGTTGCCACGTGCATCCTGGAAAGGCCCTTGGGAGTTCTTGAACCATAGCCTCCCCTTCTCTGGTTCCTGGAATAGGGCTATTGAGGAATGGAGAAGCATACGCCCACAGAAGAAAGTCCTCCCATCTTTCTCACACCTGGCGAGTGTGTCTTTAACCTTGGGACCAAACAGAGATGTTCCGTCAAATGAAGCATTAATAAAAGAAGACTTGAAAGGCAAGATGAAGTGGGTGAGGGATCCTTCTAGGTCAGGTTTCAAAACAGGCTGCTCTGAGACTTCTGTCTCATCTAGTATTAATAGTTCATCTACTCAACAGTGTGACAGGATGTTTAAATCTTATATCATCTTGTGCTACTACACCTGTTATCTGCACATAGTCATCTAGTATTAAAACAGCATTTCAGTGCTGGATTACAGAATGACATCACATACACCTGGTCATTTGACTTCTAGTTCCCACACTACCCCCCTTTACTAGAAACTGAACCAGAATCTCACATACATGTGTTACCACACACACAGAGACAGAGCTTTGCTAAGATGAGTTATGCTACCTGGAAGCCATAAAACCATTTCAACACTTCCACCCTTCCAGGGTTGCAATTATTTCACTGCTAAAGACAATACAGCAAGATTCCTAGTCCTTGTTTTTTCAGACATTTCCTCTCTGGCTACAATCAGAACTGTAAGATACAATCTTTCTGGCCTACCAGGTAATTTAATTTCAGACTATTTTTCAAAGTTAGCTGGACTAAGATCAACCTCTTCTATTCCAGTATCATCTGTTACAATATTAATTTCAACAGTTATAATACAGTTTGACACACAGGTGTATTTCTTTTTTCTGTCCAGCAGGACCCATTGTTGGTTAATTTTTCAATACAAGCAGCTGTACAAATCAGTTTGATATACAGATGACATATCATTCTTTACAAAACTCCAGCTAGCTTTGCTTGCATATGTTACACATCCACTGCCCTACTTCTACTGGCATAGCTGGCAATACCTCACATCATCACACCTTGGAAAACAAAAATCTTCCCATCAAAGAATGTCATAAACGCAGTATACATCAAACTACTATTCTGCTGCAATACACTGATCGTACTAACTTCAGCATCACAACCAAAAACACAACAGGAGAAAAAAGCCTCCCTGAAAAACTACACAAATGTAGCGACCAATAAAACCAATACTTTGTAAACCCCAGAACACCAGAAGCAAGGAGGTAAATTAACAATTCCTTTATTAATGAATGTTTCAATGAAATCACCACATTTACATCCCATAACACAAGGACTTCATCAGAAAATTCACAAAATAAACCTACTTGTATTTTATACTCAACACCCCTCACAAATAAGCTGATTAATTGCCTAATAAAGCATTTAAGCTACCCTCATTGTTCACTATGCCTTAAGAATACAGAATCACATTTATATCTATAAATAAATATTCTTACTACTATTTTGTTGCAATAACTACAGCATACAGAAAACTGCTCCAAAACAGAGCATACAGATGGTGCAGCCATGTGCATTGTTACTTCACATCTTTGCTTCCTAGGTTTGATTATTAGCAGGTGCAATATTTGTGGAATTTTCATATTCTCAGCAGGTTTGCTCATTTGTTCCAAAGGCATGCTAGCATATGGACTGGCAGTGCCTAAATGCTGGACCTACATGAACATGTAGATGAGTGCCCTGTGCTAGAAGGGCATCGTATATGGGTATAGTTCTTGCCTTGTGCTTGCCAGAATAGCTTCGAAATCAGTCAATGAATATGCAAATATGTACAAAACAACGGAAGGATTTTCCACAGGAGAAAGCTGTGGAGTTTTTATTTTTTAGCATGTGTTTTCTGAGGGACAAAGTTGACTATTACAGCAACATTACTGAAATTCAAATTTCAACAGTGACACTGATGTCTCCAAAGAAGCAAAGGCGACTTTCTAACTTTCCAAAGGTCTCTGCACTTATAAGCCATTTGTCTTGCACCATAAACTCTCCTTCACTTTTCTGCAATAAGCTGTCTCCGAGTATTAAAGTTAATTTTACTAAATCCTTTTCTTCCCTAAATACACATTCAGCTTCCCCAGATACCTCACACTTCAAGGCCCCAAGACAACTACTTTGCCCTAATTTTTTGAAACTATTCCCTACAGTTCCCCTAGCATCTACACATAAACACTCCTACAGGAATACATTTTCCAGGAATCACACAAGCCATGAACACTTTTTTTTTTAAGGAGTACATGGCACTTCCCCCCACATCCACTCTACTTTACTATTCTCAGTACACAGTAGCTCTTATTCGGAAAGAGCTGCTGTTTGTCTTTTCGGCTTTTCCCGGTTAAAGGTTGCCACAGTGGAACTCCTGAACTACAAAAATAAACTGTCTCACTCCTTCAACTCAGTGTGACTAGAAATAAAAATGCTCATAACTGCAAGGAAAAACATGTCATTACAATGAGCGGAGTTCAAATGTAAAAGTACAGTTGTGTACACTTACCATAAATGTAGATGTTCGAGTGTATTCACTGTTACAGTCATTACATTTGGGTAATCTTCTGGCAGGTTGCCCTCATTCGGCCTGATTAACAAGTCTTGGGTCCTGCGTTGTTTGCTGTCCCTTCTTCCATGACATCAGGTCGTCAGGGGTATAAAACATGCAGCCGATGCCATTACATCAGTTTTTCTTGCCCCAGATGTCAGGTGCCCCCCAAATGGGGAGCAAAATATATATATATATATAATTTAAAACACAAAAAATATACATCCAAACAAAAGCAAATACACCAAAAAGGCTTTTAAGCATAGTAAAAGAAAGGAGAGGTATAGCAAGAGAAAAACAGGGGGCTGGAGGGTGGGTAACCAGGACTGCAACAGTGAATACACTGGAACATCTACATTTATGTTAAGTGCACACAACTGTACTATGTTCTTCGTGTTTCACTGTTGCAGTCATTACATTTGGGTAGAATCCCAAAGCTATGGTTGGGAGGATGGAGTTATGTAGCTATAAGGCCCTGCAGGACAGCAGTGGCAAAGCCAGCTCTGGATTTGGAGAAGAGAGGTAAATGGTAATGTTTGGTGAATGTATGAACTGAGCTCCAGGTAGCAGCTTCTAGAATGTCTCTGGTAGGAAGCCCTCTGAGAAAGGCTGTAGAAGTAGATGCAGTCCTGGTGGAATGAGATCTGATCCCCTTGGGGATAGATTTACCATGGTGCAGATAGCAGAAATGAATACAATGGCTTATCTATTTGGAAATAGTCTGCTCTGAAATAGCCTTTCCCTCTGCCCCTGCAGCAAATGCCACCAATAGTTGTTCAGATTTTCTTAGAGATTTTGTCCTGTTTAAGTAGAATCTAAGTTGTCTGTGTACATCCAATGAATGCAGAATCCGCTCACCCTTGATCTGTAGATTGGGAAAGAAAGTTGGCAGATGAATGGTCTGATTAAGAGCCACACTGGATACCACCTTAGGCATGAAAGATGGATTGGTCCTGAGAGCCATCCTGTCTGGATGAAAAATAATGAAAGGCTCCACTGCCATAAGAGCCTGTAATTCTGAAATCCTTCTAGCTGAAGGGACTGCTAAAAGGAAAGCTGTTTTCCAGGAGAGAAATTTTAGGTCTGCAGTAGCAGCTGGCTCAAAAGGAGGGAGAGTGAGGTTTTCCAAAACAAAATTAAGGTCTCATGCAGGAGTTGGGGCTCTCCTGGGAGGTCTTACATTTTTGGCCCCTCTGAGATACTGCTTTAGCAGAGGATGAGAGAAGAGGGGAGATGTTCTGTGTTGTAATGAGCTGAAATGGCAGAGGCATGGATTTTTATGGAAGAAAAGCATAGGCCCTTGTGAAGCATCTCAGTTAAGTATTGCAGAATCTGAGGAATACTGGGCATTTCTGTGTTTATTCCCTGTGACTACTTCCAGGCACAGAATCTTTTCCATTTGTCAGCATAAGATTTTCTAGTACTAGGCCTTCTAGCCTCCAAAATGACATCCATCACAGGTTTGCTGAGGGATGTCAAGGGTGAAATTAGTTGATTAGCCACGCTGCAAGATTCAAAGTTTGGAGCTGTGTGTGCAGAATTTGGTAGTTCTGCTGAGACAGTAGGTAAGGTGTCTGAGGCAGGTGCCACGGAGGAAGGTGTGACACATTGCGCAAGAGTGGGTACCAGTGTTGGCAAGGCCAGTCTGGAGCAATCAGAATCATTTTTGGTTTGTCCTGTCTGACTTTTAGTAGGACTTTGGAGAGCAAAGGCAGAGGGGGAAAAGCATAGACTTTTCCAGCTGAATGATAGAGCATCCACTTTCCAAGTTTTTTTTGATGAATTCTTGTGCAGAATCTGTCCAACTGATAGTTCTGGGGTGAGGCAAAAGTCTGGGCTCCCCATTTGTGTGTCAACATGTTGAAAACTTGTGGTTCCAGTTTCCATTCATGTGGGTCCATAAGATTTCTGCTTAGTTCATCTGCCAGAGTATTTAGCTTTCCTGGAAAGAATTGAACTTGTAGTTGTATTTGATAGGTCACGGCCATGTTCCACAATGCCATGGCTAGTCTGCAAAGGGGGTAGGAGTGTGTACCCCCCTGCTTATGTACCACATAGCTGTGGTGTTGTCTGTCTTTATCAGTAGTTGTCCTGGATGAAGGTAGTCCTTGAAGGCTGTCAGTGCATTCTGTACAGCTAGCATATCTTTCTGATTGATATGTAGGTGCATTTGATTTGGGCTCCATTTGCCCTGAATGCACTTCCCTGCCAGATGAGCCCCCCAAGCACAGTCTGATGTATCTGTAGTCAGGGTTTGGGCGGCAGGGAATGGAGTGAATGGCAGTCCCTTGTTTTGGTGGCAGGCCTCTGCCCACCATAGGAACTCTAGTCGCAGGCAAGGTATAATAGGAATCATTGTTTCCAGGCGGTGACCATGTTGAATCCATAAACTTTTTAAGTACCACTGAAGTTTCCTCATATGTAGTCTTGCATATGGAATTAGAAGAATGCAGGAGGCCATGAACCCCATGGCTTGCAGAATTTGTCTTGCAGATAGCAGGGTTTTTGTGGCCATCTGTTTGAAGTAAGTCACCAATTGAATTTGCTTTTCTGGTGTAAGGTAAGTCATCTGGGCAGTTGTATTCAAGCTTGCACCCAGGAATGTAATTTTTTGAGAGGGTACCAGTTGTGATTTCTTTTTGTTTATGGTGTACCCTAGACAAGTTAGAACCCTTTTTACAAACGCCAGATGCTTTAGAAGAATGTCCTTGTTGGGGAGTACAACTATAGTTACCACAAATGGGTCTAACAACAGTTTAGTGCAATCTACCTTGGAAAAGGACAATTATCCTGGACTCATTTTAACTTATAACATTAACAGTTATGAACTAGTTGATATTATTAAAAAGAACTGGGATATTTTTAAAACCAATTCATGTCTTTATAACAAAGTAGGTCCTAAGCCTGAAATTACATTTAGGAGAGGAAGCAACTTGAAAAATTTATTAGAAAGACCTTTGTGCCACTTTGTAAAAACACCTGGCACTTTTAAATGCCAGAGTTGTAGCAGTATACTTGAGACCAATAAGTTTACTATAAATGGAAGATCATATAAATTAAAACACAGGACAAACTGCAATACCCGTATGGTGGTTTATTTGGCACTTTGCCAACAATGTCCTGGATTCTACGTAGGTAAGACCGAACGTAGACTCCAGGACCGAGTGTATGAGCATCTTTATGCTATTAAGAAAAACAAACAGGAGAACGCGTTAGCTAAACATACTTCTACGTTTACAGACCATTACTTTAAATTTTTAATTATTGACCAAGTCCTTGATACTCAGCAAGGGGCTCCATTACCCCTGCTACTTGAGGAGAAAGAACTGAAATGGCAAATAAAATTGAACTCTTATTCATTCCCAGGCCTTAATGACCTATGTTCAATTAGTTGTTTGCTAAAGCTTAGAAGTTTAAGACGTTAGGATTATTTTCCCAGTTAATGTAAATACTGGGAGTACAAATTTTGGTACATTTAGCAGTATAGTATTATTATTATTACTGCTACTTGTTTCTTGTAAAATTTGTGATGAGGCATTGTACGTTATGTTTTACTACACTTTTTTATACCACATATATATATATATATATATATATATATATATATATATATATAATATTATTATTTTTTATATATTTTTTATATCTATACACCATTTATTTTACTTTATGGGATGTATTATATATCTGACAAGCTTACAAATTTCTAACTTTTAACTACATTTAGCAAAGGTTCATAATATTTGCAATTATTTGGAGAATATGACTTTAAGGGTTAATTACAGATGACTGTTTTTAATTGTTACAAGCAAAAGCACTTATTTAAGGGGATTGTACTTCTTTTACTTTGTTCTGAGGAAGTCATCCTATTTGGTTGACGAAAAGCGCTTAAACCTACTGTGCAATAAAAGTGTTCGTGTTTGTAATAGTACTTTTGGGACTTATTTGGTGATTCCAGTTATTATTGGAGTATTGGTGTAAGAGTCCGTGTTCGGGCTGAGTGCTTAATTCACGTTGTTTCCTAGTATTTATGGTGTACCCTAGACAAGTTAGAGCCCTTTTTACAAAAGCCAGATGCTTTAGAAGAATGTCCTTGTTTTCTGCCTGAATTAGACAATCGTCCAGGTATGGATATATTTGAATACTTCTTTGCCTGCAAAATGCAATTACTGGTGCCAGGCACTTTGTGAAGACCCTGGGTGCAGTAGATAAGCCAAAGGGCAGTGCAGAGAAATGGTAATGCAAGTATCCTGCTTTGAAGCGGAGGTATCTTCTGCAAGATTCCCTGAATGGGATATGCAGGTAAGCCTCTTTTAAGTCTAGAGTTACTAACCAGGCATCTTTGCCTAGCATAGGAAGTAACTGTTGAAGAGTCAGCATCTTGAATTTTGGAATGTCCAGAAATGTGTTTAGAGTGGATAAGTCCAGAATTGGACGCCATGATTTGTCTTTTCTGGGTACCAGGAAAAGTCTTGAATAGAAACCTTGTCCTTTTTCCTCTTCTGGTACCGGCTGAATAGCCCCCATGTTCATGAGGGGCAGAACTGGTTTCTGGGCCTTTGCCCACTGATTTGTGGGCAGATCTGGCCATCCGTTTGGGATTGGCAACATGTAGAAATGAAATCTGTATCCCTGGGATACTATATTTAAAACCTATTTGTCCTGGGTAATAAGTTGCCAGTTTCGTGCATGAAGTGCTTGGTGATTCTATAGGGAAGTCATCGAGACTGTTTACCATAGGGAGGCGCCTTACTGCTTCCAGATTTGGAGGTGGAGGCACCCAATTGTTTTGTTCTAAAAGTTCCTTGTGACTGAAACCTGGAGCCTTTGGACTGTCTTGATTTGACATGAGCAGCTCTCGAGGGGACTGGAAAGGACCAGTTTTTAGTAGGCCAGTGCCTACTAAATCTTGGAGGTTGCACTTGTAAGAAATCTTTCAAAGTTTGCATAGATTTAGCTTTATCTTCCATCTTTTTTAACACTTCTTCAGCCTTATTACCAAAGAGATAGTCCTGTTGTAAAGGAGCATCCAACAATTTTGCTTTAACATGGTCAGGCAGAGTTTGCTCTTTGAACCAAGCATGCCTTCTTAGCACAGATCCAGTTACAGCAGCCCTGTAAGAGGCCTCCAAGGAATCAAAACCACATTGCAAATTATGTTTTCCAACTTGTTTAGCTGAATGTAATAAATCCTTCAAATCTTTATTTTCAACACAGTCAGAAATTAACATAATTTTCTATTTAAGTAGTCCCATGATATGCTGTTGATATTTAAGCATATGAAATTGACAGTTTAAAGCCCTGATTGCCAAAGTTGCAGACATGTAAACTTCTTACCCCATCTATCCAATGCCCTGAAATCTCTATCAGAAGGGGTAGATTTTTAGCAGTAGAGGCCTTAATGCCCTTGGGACCCTGAGAAATGGTTTCAGGGTCAGAAATAGGATTTTTGAAAAAGGATTTGTGGGAGTCAGGAACCCTGTAGTATCTGTCTCGCTTACAAGGAGCCGGAGGCAGAGAATCAGGAGTCATACTAGATTCTAAAAAAACATCATCAACAATGTCTAGAACAGGAAGCATGGCCAAAGGCCTATGCTGAGGAGGAAGAAGAAAATCCCCAAGTCTCTTTTTAGATTCAGAGAAATCCTGACTTTCCCAGTGGAAATGTTCCCTTAAGGTATGTAAAGTTTCCCCAAAAGAAAAATCCTCAGGGGGAGAAGCAGAAGGAATGGAATCTTCTGCATCAGAGTCCACATAAGTAGGAATATACAAACCCTGTTCATTAGAAGAGTCAGAAGAAATAGAATCCTGTTCAGAAGATTCACAGTCAATGTCTTGCCTAGGCCCCTTAGAAGGAGGGGGTTTGGCTACCCCTGATCAGAGTAATTAAATCTTCAGCCATTTTGATCATTTGTTTTTTTAGGCATAGGGGCCTGCACATGTGACCCAGGCATCGGTTTTTTTAGACAGATTTAGATTTTGGCCTTAGTTTTGAAGATGGCGTTGGTCTAATATACAAATATGTAGAACTGAAAACACCCTCAGAAGCCGGTGGCTGCACAGCGGCTCCGGACCCATCTAAGGTAGAGCCATCTGCGGGTTCCAAAATTGAAGCATCTGGCGGCATACCAGACTCCGAATGGGTCTCAGTAGAGACCTGCGAATCAGAAGTAGTGGGTATCAGGGGCTGCGAAAGTGCCTCACTGAGTACCGGTGACTGGCTTAGGAGAATCGTCGTAGGTTTTGGACCTAGACGGTCTGTCTCTGTCTTTTTCTTTGCGTTTTTTAGGTATTCCGGTAGTCGGATTGCTAACAGACGACATTTCTGGATAATTAAATCTTGAGCCAAAATATTTAGAAGCAAAAATATACCGACGTTTAATCGTGCGTTTATTAAATTTAGCACAAAACCGACAGCAAGGCACTTTTGTGGTCAGGGCCTAGGCAAGGAATACAGTACAAATGAAAATCCTTATAAGGTATTTGCTTCCCACAAGTAATGCAATTATTAACTTTTACTGACATCGGTAAGGAGCAAGAAAAAGTTTCCCCAACTGGGTATTTAGCTTTTAGTTTAAGACTTCGTTTCTGAAACTCGAAAACGAAAATTTCAGGAGTCGGCCAACCGGCACTTGTGAACTGCTTCTGCTTTGGGCACCATGCGTCAAGAAAGACTGATGTAATGGCGTCGGCTGCATGTTTTATACCCCTGATGACCTGACGTCATGGAAGGGACAGCAACCGAAGCAGGACCCAAGACTTTGTTAATCAAGCCGACTAAGGGCAACCTGCCAGCAGATTACCCAAATGTAATGACTGCAACAGTGAAACACGAAGAACATCAAGAAAATACTTTGTGGTGTCATAAGGATTAATTCTTAGATTACTTCTCTACAACATCTTCATAAGAATGTCACCACACTGCTGTAGTCTGCTTTTTCCTTTCATTTGTATTGGTAATACTACTAACTATCCCACACCTGTCAACAAACTGTAGATCACACAATGACTAATTCTGTATCAATCACTATCTGCTCTTTGACTTCTTTCAACAGCTACTCCTCACCTAAAATGGCATCAGTGGTATCTTAAGTACTGTGCAAATGTAATGATCTCCTCTCTGGACTTTGACTTGTACTAAAGCAACAAATTCAAGCGTGGGCAGTTTTCTGTTCTACATATCTATACATCTTATATGAATAACTCTTTGTACAAGAAACTCTCCTCCATTGTCATTTAATTTGCCTCTGCTTTACTTTTTTTAGTTTACTGGATACAGAGCTGGATCTAGCACTAGGTGACCAAGGCAGTTGCCTAGGGCTCACTGGCTGGGAGAGGATCCATTGGTCGGGGTACCATCATATTTTCTTTTAGAATTAAAAAAAAAAGTTTGTAAGGGTGGTGTTCTTTAAGAACGCACATTGCGCCTGTGCATGCATCATCGTCGCACAGACCTGTCCTTTTTCACATTCCACACATGCAAAAATTTAAATACAAAGATGTTCCTTAAGCTGCTGCCATGGACAGACAAGTAAGGTTTGTGTGTGTGTGTGTGTGTGTGTGTTTTGTGTGTGAGAGAGAGATTAGAGGAATCAATGTCTATTGGTTACATTTCTTAAGAGTTTTTTTTTATTTCAACAAATCTTGATCTCTTAGCATCAGATTATCAAGAATAAAATGACATTTTCAATCTCTTATCAGTCCTCATGTTAACATTAATGTCTGTAAAATCTTTATAATGCCTCTGATATGGATACAAAGCACAGTGGAGTTTCTCACCAGTTGATGCCTTGCTTTGTTCTATAATTTTTGTTGACATGAGAATGGATTCTAAAGTATCTTTACTACACATGGATCTAAAAATGGTTGTTTAAATGTGAACATTGCTGACATTTACAACAGACTTCAAGCAACTCTTTCCCCTGGACCTTATGTAACAGATTCAGGTTTCTCATCTTAATTAATGGTCACCATGAAATGCCTGAACAAAAGAGTATGCTTCATTTTATTTAAACAACATACCTTTTTTTGGTTTTCAGTAACATGGTAATATGCCTGTGAAAACTTGAGCTTCAATGTATTAGAATAATGAATTTATCTTTCATGCCTAACCTCTGTACACGTGTGCAAAAGGATAGTCTGACAGTTTATAAAGCTACTTCACTTAAAATGGACTTCCATTAACAAAAAGAATTGCTTACACTTTCTTGCACTATAGTCTACCTACTTTGAAATTTTGTTTTATATACTTGTCTACATCTTCTGTGTGGTAAGTGGCCATTTCTCTCTTCATTACCCAGTAATATTAGTTTGCCTTCTTTGACCAAACTCCAAGTGTTTCACTTGGCACCATTCAAACTGTTTCCTACCTGTCTGCATATAACTGTAATTT
Source organism: Protopterus annectens (assembly GCF_019279795.1). Taxonomy (NCBI): domain Eukaryota; kingdom Metazoa; phylum Chordata; order Ceratodontiformes; family Protopteridae; genus Protopterus; species Protopterus annectens. The sequence goes on from NC_056736.1 coordinate 738,612,601, forward strand.
CTAAGCAGTTCAGTCAGAAATGCAGATTTCTACACACTAATTGTACAGATACTGATTCAACAGCAAATGACTTTTACAAAACAATTTGGTCTCAGACAGTATGAGCGACTCATTTTCATCAAATTAAATTTTTATAAACATTACATTGAATGAGACATTAACTTTTGTAAATATTAGTTTGTGTCATCCACTAGTTGTCTGAATGTTGTTATTAAATTATGTTTGTGTGTCAATAGTTTAAATTTAGAGAGGGTATTTGGGTCAGGATTTAGACTGCTTTTGATTAGCATTAAAGTTATGGCAGTCTGATAAATTTATACTTACTAAACACTTGATGTTGTTCATAGTTAATAGATTAGTACTAGACTGACTGCCCTTTTGGGCCATTTTAAGCCTAGCCAGTAACCCCATGTGAAAATCAAACCCTACACCTTATGTGTGTAAGGCAAACACCTTAACCATTATGCCAACCTCCACTTCCCGGATATGTACCCAAGTCACAATTCCCACTTCTCTGGAGTTTATTAGTAGCAGACAGGAAAATGACTACAAAGATCTGGAATCATGAATTTATGCCTTCATTTACAGAAAACTATCACTGTAAAGTGTCAAAAAGAAAGGTCTGCAGTTTAGATGAAAACAAAAGAATCACAGGATCTAATTATTGGATAAAGCTGAACTTCAAAAATGTCCTTCCCCTTAAACTAGAACATTGTTTTCCAGTACTCTGTTTACACTCTGTTTATAACACTCAAAACCTACTTGTCACGGAGAAAATAATTGCCACATGTGCCCTACTAGCTGATGCTCACTGGTCACAGAATGCCCTATGTGCTGATGCTCACATACACTCCAGCAACCTTCTAAGTGACCAAACAGTTGATAGTGTCTACTGATTTCATTTTTAATCAAGTCTGATATGATGTAAAGAGGAAGTCATTCTAGTCCAAGAGCGCACGTCTCTACAACCATTTCCTGTAATTCACAAAGGACTTGTCATACTATTCTCTTCCTTTCTGGTTGGTGCGTACTGAAAGACCATACGACTGCTGACAGCTGACTGCAATATTACCATTCAGGTAATATTTACTACGTTCTTTCAGATCACAGGGTCATATATACACTAAGCTAATGACCATTAAGGCCTTTATAAGCTTAGCCATGCCACCCAAATGTGTCTCACAAGTTACCGATATTTTAGATGTTTATATAGGAGTGATTGTTGGTTATGACATGATTTACTGATTGCCTCTGTCAGTCAGAGATGTGGGCACCAGACCAGGGGTGAATTTTCGATTTCCCATTCAATGCTCAAAGTTACATTTAAAGAGGGTTAGGGTAGGGATTTTGTTTCACATGGATGGGGAGCAGAGATGGATCCAAGTACTAGGCGACCAAGGTAATCACCTAGGGACCACTGGCTGGGAGGGGGCCTGCTGGTCAGGGGACTGTCATATTTACTTTTATAATTAACAATAAAATGACTTTTTTTTTTTTAAGGGAACTCTTCTTTAAGAATGTCCTTGCATCTGTGCATGAAACATCATACAGACCTGTTCCTTTCCACATTCTGTAAAAATTTAAATACAAAATTGTTCCTCAAGCCGCTTCTGCAAACAGACTTATGGGTGCTCGCGTGTGTGTGTGTTTGTAAAATGCTCTAGTTAGTAATAGCAGGTGGTTAGTTAATTTGCTCAAGCTCAAACCCTGTACCTTAGTTACAGGAAACATGAGCCCAAATCCTCAACCCCAACCATCACACTGTAAAAAATGAGTTTCAGGTGCTGTTTTCAAGGAATTAAATTGCAGGTACATTTTCAAGGAATTGAGTTTCATGCTTATTTTCAAGGAACTGTGAGCTTCAAGGGAAGAGCAATTAAATGCTGCTCATGCTAGGTCTGTTTACAATGTGCAAATGTTATCAGTTTGCTATCCATTTTCTATTGCAATAATACCAGCTTACCATTTTTTAATATAACATAAGCAATTTATTCTTCAAGGGCTGCAGGCACTGAATTTGTAGATGAAACACTGAAATATAAAAGTTGCTTGCTAGCAGCAATCACTTCAGTAGTTACAGATCTCTAATGTGAAATTATTCAGATGACGTTTACTTCTGCAGAGATTGTGCACATTGACTGATACTGTTGGATTGTAATGACAAGTGTCAGTGGCGTTTTATGGCTGAAATGTTCTGAATTGGGCAGTTTTGTCATTACTGGTTCACATACTTTGTTTCACTGCTTACTGGAAAATTGTTCAAAACAACAAATTTAAAATACACTCTAACAAGTGGTGCTGTACTACACAAGGAATAAATTATTTAATACAACCAGGAAGGTGAATCAATGAAAACATGCATGTTTATATGGTCTTAAAAATGTGTGCAAGGGGCTTATGATTTGAAAATAGCCCAAAGGTAAACTTGATCCACCACTGGCCAGATGTATTTTCTTTGAATGAGGGTTTCAATGCCATTTCAATAAATTTGAGTTTTAAGGGCAGAGAAGTTTTAATGCTAAGTCTGCTTTAATTGTGAGACTGTATTGCAAATGTCTGTCACTGTTTGTGATATAAAATTTGAAATAAAAGTTTTAAAGTAAATCAAAATATTTGTAAGCATTGTACAACAAAAGGAGCTACTACAAGTTAGAGCAAAATCCCTTAAAAGGTAAGACACCCTTGATCACTATAACCGCCCATTATTGACACCTTATCTGCAAAGCCATGGAGAGGGAGAGATAATGGACCCCTCATATAAAAAGACAGGGAATTTTTAGACTTTTTGGATCCATCCAGTTTGGCTTTGTCAAAGGCAGATCATGCGTACCTGCCAATGCCCTATGATCTGACCCGACTGCAGCAGCAGAGGAGGCCACAAAGTTCTCCACAAAAAAGGAAGGGGTCTCAAACATCTGTCCTATGTGCTGCCCTGAAAGAGAACCAGCAGCTCTATTCAGCTCGCCCACGGCTGCTCAGAGGTGACCTTGGCACAAAAAATAATAATGTAGTTCCCCATACTAAAGGGGGTGGCGAAGCCACAAAACTATGGGCTAGGCTTGTAAATGCCATAAGTAAACCAGAAACCAGTATGCATACCAGGAGGTTTGAACAGTGTTTATGGTAACTGCAGAGAAACAGCCAAGTAATGGAACATTAGAATGTCTGGAAGGTGGGCTGTGCATGGGTGAGCCCCAAACAATTACCCTGCCTAGGGCCCCATTTGACCATCCCTCATAATCATTTTATTTACTTATTATTTATCCTTTTTATCAACTAGGTTAAACCCACTAGGCTAGTTAGCCTCTTTTAATGGGAAATCTGAGGTGGTATTTATACTACTAGGGGAAGTTTGGCCTGAGCATTTAAGGAACTTCCAATACTCTTTGATGAGGTGTTTTGGGATCTTTTACATTCTCCTGGGCTACCACCAACTCAAGCAAATGGAACCTCAGTTTAACGTCTCATTTGAAGAGTGAGCAAAATTTGCAAAATAATTTCCATTCTTCCACTCCTGATCCCAAAATTCCCTTTTCAGTCTTCCTGCCATGACATCAGAAGGCCCTTCCACCCCCTCCCAAACTAGTCCTGTCTGGTTGCTACAGGTACATTTTAAACTTAGTTAATGGTACTTAAGCTGATGCATGCTTTTGTAAGACATTTTCTATTTTACTTGTGTTGTGTCCCAGAGCTTACTTGTGTTATGTTGTTTTGGTTGTTTATTTCCAATTTATCTTCCACAGCTATATAAGAAAACAGATACTGCACGCCTAACCCATTAATCATAAATGAAATGGAGACAAAACATAAAGGCATGGGCCTCTTGCAAGGAAAACCATGACCGTCAGCCTATGTATATCCTGCTGTGTTAATTTGCTGGGTAAAAACAGATATCATAGCAAATCACTGATATAGCCTCAAGAACACTGCACTGAATTTGTAACAGTCTGATTTTATAAATGAATTACTAAAACAGTTCTTACAACAGATGGACACCGTTGTCTTAATCAGAGCTTTTAGCACATTCTTAGGTAAAACTGTTATGTTTCAGAAACTCTTCAAGCCATTAGAAATATGTTCTTAATACAAGTTTTGTTTTTATTCAGATTAACCTGCTTTGAAGTGCAATTGAAGTAATAACTTCAGAGTATAATAAATGGCGGGGGGGTTAGGATTCCAATTGAAAAATATTTAAACTGCAGTTTACAATGTAACACTTGCTTGAGGAGATGTTATTTTTAAACTTTCTTGCTGAATTTGGTACACAGGAAGACTGCATTACAAAGGAAATAGCAAACTATGTATATTTATAATGGATCTTAGGTTGTAAAGCTTTTTGTCATACTTTCATCTGAACCCTACATGTGGGCAGAAAAATCCAAAGTACAAAATGAAAGTCTGATAATCAAAAACAGACAGATAATCGACTTTGTATTTTTGCAGTATCTTGTTACTCTAGGTGATCAGACAGGTTGATGTGTTGCATTTCTCAACTGCACTAAATACAATTGTTAAGAAACAAGTTATACTATCATCCTTCTACAGCTTAGCACTTTCTCTACACACTTAAAAGGTCAGTCATCTCAAGTGAGTGTGAAACTTCATGCACTTTACATAAAATTGTTTCTCTTTAAATACATTTATACCAGAGGTACCATACATACAAAACTCAGTCTACAACCACTGTTTGTCCAGTACCAGCTGTCAGGTAAGGAGGATCACAAAAGATATAAAATAAATATTAGGCTCTGTCCTCTGCAAAGTCTGTACATGACAGCTCGGGAGCTAATTGGCCCAGTGGGGGAATCAGCTGAGTTAAGAAAAGAAGAGAGGTAGTAAAAGAGAAGTCACTCAACTTTTGACTTGTACAGATATACAGGTAGTACTATACTGCAGGTAGTACTATACTGAACAGTATGGGAAATACAATCCCCTATTAGACAAAAAAGCACTGGCATTTTTAGCTGACACAAGATTACAGTAGGATGAGTTATGACTGTGACCCAAGAATGACTAGTGATTTGAGCATTAGAGGAGTTGATGAGGGAAGATGAGAGTAACAGGACAGTTGCTGGCTTACCCATCCTGGAGCAAGGGAGGCAGCTAGGTCCTACTGCTGCACTGACAAAAAGCAGAGGCAGGGTATACTGTGGGTAAACCAGCAGCAACTGGGATGTGCTGCTAGAAAGTACAGTTTTGTACCTACCATAAATGTAGATGTCTGATAGGTATGCATCTGCAGTCATAACATATGGGTTTGTCCTGCCTCAGGCAGCCCTTCGGTCGGCCGGATTCCAAAGTCTGGGTCTGGCCTCGGCTGATGTCGCACTTTCACCGACGTCAGAGCGTCTGGGGTATAAAAGCATCAGCCAACGCCATTTTCCTCAGTTTTTCTTGCCCCAGATGCCAGGTGCCCTCTAGGAAGGCTAAATTTGGATAAATGCTGAAAAGTTCCAAACATTTGCAAAATTATATACATGTATAAACAAACAAATACACCATAATAGATTCCCCTAGCTAGCTAAAAGAGGGGTAAGTACCCTAGGAATACCACAGAGGGGTAGGAGGGAGGGTAATCCTGACTGCAGATGCATACCTATCGGACATCTACATTTATGGTAGGTACAAAACTGTACTATGTCCTTCAAGGATGCATCTGCAGTCATAACATATGGGTAGAATACCATAGCCAATCTGGGGGAGGAGGTACTAAGAAAAGGATGGTGTAGTTAAGATCCCCTGCAGGACTGCAGTAGCAAAACCTGCTCTGGATCTGGATTATAAAGGTAGATTGTAATGCTTGGTAAATGTATGCACAGAGCTCCAAGTAGCAGCTTCTAAAATGTCCTTGGTAGCCACCCCTCGTAGGAAGGCTGTAGTGGTGGCCGTGGCCCTTGTGGAATGAGGCCTGATGTTTTCAGGAACTGTCTTTCCATGAAAGGAGTAGCAAAATCGAATGCAATTTCCTATCCATTTTGAAATTGTCTGTTTGGAAATTGTTCTTCCTTGCACCCCAGTAGCATATGCTACAAAAAGTTGGTCAGTTTTTCTGCTAGTTTTTGTTCTGTCCAAGTAGTAGCGTAGTTGTCTGTGTATATCCAGGGTGTGAAAAAGTTTTTCCTCTCTATTCTGTGGATTAGGGAAGAACGTAGTCAAGTGAATAGCTTGGTTCAAAGATACCCTAGATACCACCTTTGGCATAAAAGTAGGATTGGTTCTTAGTGAAACTCTGTCCTGGTGGAAAATAAGAAATGGCTGCACTGCCATTAATGCTTGTAACTCAGATACTCTTCTTGCTGAAGTGATTGCCAGAAGAAATGCAGTTTTCCAAGACAGAAACTGTAGATCCGCCGATGCTGCTGGTTCAAAAGGAGGAAGTGTCAGTTTCTCCAGCACAAAGTTGAGATCCCAAGCAGGTAGAGGGGGTCTTCTTGGAGGTTTAATATTTTTGATCCCTCTCAGAAATTGTCTGAGGAGAGGGTGAGAAGATAGGTGGATCCACATTGTATTCTGCTGAAATTGCTGAAGCATGAATCTTAATGGAAGAATAGGACAGGCCATTGTGGAACAATTCTGCTAAATATTCTAGCATATGTGTTATGTTTGCCACTGTGACATCTGAGCCTTTTGATGTGCTCCAAATGAGAAATCTCTTCCATTTAGCTGAGTATGTCTTCCTTGTGGAAGGTCTGCGAGCCTCCAAGATAATGTCCTTCACCCTCTGAGATAAAACAGTTGGATTGGGATTTAAGGAATTTTCCAGGCAGTTAGCTGCAATGTTTTCAAGTTGGGATGCAGGGTCTTGAAATTGTTCTGCGTCAGAAGAAGAGGCCATAGGGGGAGAGGCCATGATTTTGCCTGAGACATGCTTCTCAATAATGGATACCAGTGTTGCCTTGGCCAGTCTGGAGCTATTAGTATCACTCTTGGCTGTTCCTCCCTGATCTTCAGTAGAACCTTGTACATCAATGGGAGAGGTGGGAAGGCATATACTGTTAGGGCTTTCCAGCTGAAAGAGAGAGTCCACCCTCCAAGCTTGTGGGTGGTATGTCCTTGAGCAGAATGTCTTCAGTTGATGGTTGAGTGGGGAGGCGAACAGATCTATCTCCGGCATTCCCCATGTCTTTGCTGTGAGTTGGAAGATGTCTGGGTGCAGCATCCATTCGTGTGCATCCATGGTAGTTCTGCTTAAGCTGTCCGCCAGTGTATTTTCTTTTCCTGGCACGAACTGGGACTGTAGTTGGATATTGAGATTCAGGCATAGTTCCCACAGATTCATAGCCATCCGGCATAGAGGGTAAGAGTGTGTGCCTCCCTGCTTGTTTATGTACCACATGACCGTGGTGTTGTCTGTCCTTATTAACAGGTGGCCTTGTTGGAGGAAGGGTCTGAAGGCCTCAATTGCATGCCTCACTGCCAGCATTTCCTTTTGGTTTATGTGCATGCTTAGCTGTCCTTGAGGCCATAGGCCTTGGATACATTTGCCCTCCATGTGTGCTCCCCAACCTCGGTCTGAGGCGTCCGTGGTGATGGTCTGCCTTGTTTTTGGTTTGTTGAAAGGCAACCCTCTGTTGGACTGGCAGGCCTGAGCCCACCACAGGAATTCCTTTTGAAGGCATGGAATGATTGGTATCATGGTTTCTAAACTGTGACTGTGTTGAGACCATACACTCCTTAGGTACAATTGTAATTTCCTCATATGCAGCCTGGCATGCGGTATCAGAATTATGCAGGATGCCATGTAACCCAGGGCCTGCAGGATTTTCCTTGCAGTTAGCTGAGTTTGTCTTGTCAGAATCATGAAGTAATCTGGAAGTTGTTTTTCTTCTGTGAGAAAGGCCATTTGGGTGGTTGTGTCCAGATCTGCACCCAAAAAGGTTATCCTTTGGGATGGTACTAGTCGTGACTTTTGGATGTTGACTGTGTATCCCAAGGTCTGTAGCAGGTGTATGGCATGGGCCAAGTCCTTTATCAAATTTCCCTTGTTGTCCACTTGTATTAGGCAGTCGTCCAGGTATGGGTAAATTTGAATTCCCTGTAGTCTGCAATGTGCAATTACTGATGTCAGGCATTTCGTGAATACTCTGGGTGCAGTAGATAAGCCAAAGGGCAATGCTGAGAATTGATAATGCTCTGATCCTGCAAGAAATCTGAGGTGTCTTCTGCAACTTGGTCAAATAGGGACGTGCAGGTATGCCTCCTTGAGATCTAGAGTCACCAGCCAAGACTCCTTGCCCAACATGGGAAGAAGTTGCTGTAGGGTCAGCATCTTGAATTTTGGCACAATGAGATAGTGTTCAGTGCGGACAGGTCGAGAATAGGTCTCCATTGATTTTCTTTTCTTGGTACAAGGAATAGTCTGGAGTAAAATCCTTGGCCTTGTTCTGAACATGGTACCTTTTCTATAGCTTTCATCTGAAGTAAATTGTTGATCTGTCTTAAAGCCTCTGCCCTCTGATTTGGTGGAAGGTTTGGCATTCCGCTTCTTTTTGGCAAAGTGTGGAAGTGGAACCTGTATCCTTTGTCTATTATTTGCAGTGTCCATGTATCCTTTGTAATATAATGCCAGTTTTTTGAGAATAAAGCCAGCTTTCCGCCCAAGGGTGCTTCCAGTTGATCCCTGGTAGGCGGAATCAGAGTTAAGTCATTGAGCCTGTCCTGGTGCAGTGGTTGTTGTTGCTGTTGCACTACTCCTCTGGTTGGCAGGCTTCACTGACTGCCTCTGTAGGCCCTTCGATTGACCTCTGCCTCTAGGGCGCCTGTTCCTGCCTCTCTGGGCTCTGTCCGAGTCTGGAAAGGACCAATTCTTAGTAGGCCAGTTTCTGCTGAATCTCGGTGGTTGTACTTGCAGGAAATCTTTAACTGTGTGCACAGATTTTGCCTTTTCTTCAACCTTTTTTAAGATCTTCTGAGCAGAGGAGCCAAATAAATTTTGTTTCTCCATTGGAGCATCCAGGAGTTTAGCTTTAACATGGTCTGGCAAAGATTGTTCCTTCAGCCAGGCATGCCTACGAATAACTGCCCCAGTCATAGCTGATCTAAATGAAGACTCCAGTGCATCATAGCCACATTTTAAAAAATGATTACTAACCTGTTGTGAATTGTGTACCAAATCCTGAAGGGATTTACGGTCTAGGGGTTCAGGAGAAGAAAGTTTCTTATTCAGTTCATCTAACAAATACTCTTGGTACTGTATCATATGAAATTGACAACTTAATGCCCTGACAGAAAGAGTTGCAGAAGTATGCACCTTCTTTCCCCATCTCTCTAAAGCTCTAGACTCTCTTTCAGAGGGTAGAGGATTTTTGGCAGTAGGCGCAACCCCTTTAGGGCCCTGAGAAATAGTTTCTGGGTCTGCAGAATGGGCTTTATACAGATGGAAATGAGAATCTGGGACCCTGTAGTATCTGTCAGGTTTGGCAGGGGCCGGAGGAAGAGTATCAGGGGCTGTACTGACATCATTGTACACATCATCAATTACATTCAGAACAGGAGGTATAGCTAAGGGCCTATGTTGAGGCAAATGCAAAAAGGTCCTTAATCTTTTTCTAGAATCAGAGAAATCCTGACCTTGCCATTGAAAATGCTCTCTCATGGAGTGTAGAGTCTCACCAAAGGAAAACTCTTCAGGAGGGGAGGCCGAAGGGATAGATTCCTCAGCATCTGAATCCTCATAAGGCGAGTAAGTCCCTTCCTGGTGGTCTGACACCTCAGACCCATCCGTGGAATCATCTGAACAGTGTGGGTCAGAGGGGTCAGTCCTGGGCCTTTTGTCCGGAGGAGGGTGAGAGGCCCTGAATTCACTGGATCTGACCGACCGGCACTTGCGAACAGCTTCTGCTTCGGGCACCGCGCGGCAAGAAATACTGAGGAAAATGGCGTCGGCTGATGCTTTTATACCCCAGACGCTCTGACGTCGGGGAAAGTGCGACATCAGCCGAGGCCAGACCCAGACTTTGGAATCCGGCCGACCGAAGGGCTGCCTGAGGCAGGACAACCCATATGTTATGACTGCAGATGCATCCTTGAAGGACATCTGAGCATGCTCAATAGTACACACATCCAAACGGCTGGTACTGTGAGCCAAACCCATCAGCTATTGCTAGGAATGACAGTTAGGGTTTAATCAAAAAACCTTACCGGCTGAATAGATAATGGCCTTACATGACCATTTCTTATGCTACAGGAATTTAATGGATTGATGGCGAGGGAGGAATAGTAAGGGTTTTAGAGGGACACTAGTTCCCTTTTGCATCTTCTTAGCTGGGGCAATACAGACTCAACTCAAAAAAAGAAAGCGCTGAAAATTATAAAAAGGGCAGCCAAAGGGCAAAGCTAAACACAAATGAATTCCCTTTGGAATTACATACTTGTATACCCAGAAAACTAGGGATCCAATTAACAGAAATTTCTAAATAAAGGATAGAAATAAGTCCGACATCACCATACTGGTTAAATGCAACAGTCTTTGAACTACAAAACAGGAAAGAACCAAGAACTCTGTGCCAACTATGGACTTATTTCTGTGCTGAAGTCCATTTATAAATTTTTCATTATAAATTTCACTTCAGTGGATAGGTGAAGGGGATCAGTATGGGTTCATTCCTGAAGACAAAAGCAGATGCTGGTCTTGTTACAGAGATACAAGGTCAAAACCCCTTTTCTGTGCCTTAATGTAAATGTTGAGGACAGTCGACATAATGGATTGTACTTTTTTTTTCTTTTTTAAAGAGATGATGGGTTGGTGAAAGTGAATCAGTTAAAACTGGGGACATCTCTCCAAATACCCTCCTTTTTGTGGAACCGGACAATTTTTTTCCCTTGTCCCAGTCTTACTTGCCATGTATATAAAGCCATTGGTCAAGGAATCAGGAAGGATAAAGGAGGAAAGACAGAGTATAAAAATGAAGGGGGGGGGGGGTAGGATTCCAGCTAGCATTGTTTACCAATGATGTCATTTTATACATAACCTGGTTATTGATCATAATTTCTATTGCATGAAACATCCTTAGTTTCTCTGGGAATTTGTCAGGTTACAAGTTAAATCTGACAGAAGTCAAAATTTGGTGCAAACTGATTATTTTCCCTCAGAACATGTAATGAGTATGTTCCCTTTTAACAGGGACAAGAATTATTCAGTGAATTATTCAATGAAGCTGAGCCCCACTTATCAGTACATCTGGAGTCAATGATATATGGTCATCATGGAATTAATGTTTAGGCTGGCCAGTGACCAGAAATTTTAAACTCCTCCAGTAAGCATGAAAACAAAAGCAGGTGATATGTCAATTGTATAACAGTTTAACAAAATAAAAAAAAAATTGAAGCTTGTGAATGATAAAGTATCGTTTAGTGTGCTCAAGATCATGTCATCGTCAGCTATTGCCTTCAAAGGCTGTACACAACCACTGTATAACAGCATTTTTAGCATACCTCAATTCAAATTCTCCAATCCTTTGCCTTTACAAATCAGTTAATACTCATCATCCTTAAAGAATCCTTTCCAGGATTTCATAAAGCTTCATAATATGGGTTGGGCAGTGGTACGGCGGTTAGCATTGTCACCTCACAGCAAGAGGTTTTCAAGTTCAATTCTCGGCTGGGGTGCTTTTTGTGCATAGTCTACATGTCCTCCCTGCATCTGCGTGGGTTTCCTCCAGGTGCTCAGGTTTCCTCCCACATTCCAAAGACATGCATTTGGAGCATTTCTCCCTGGGCCTCCAATGAAAATAGGCTCTGTCCCAGACAGACTTTCCCAGTAAACAAATGTTAAATAAATAAATGCCCCGAAGTTATTGCATTATTTATGTTCTAAATTTCAAAATAAAAAAGGACTCTCACTTTAAAACATGGGTTTTCATATTCCTGCCCCCACATGCTAGAGCCACAAAAATCATACTTCAAAACCACAGTATCATCTCCATGCAGAGAATTCACATTTTTGAGTTACTGTACTCACAAGTGACTTGCACTTTTTTGTTTTAGTTACTGTGAAAGTCCAAATGGGCCAAGAAAAATCCTTTTTCAGCGTAGGCTTGGAGAGAAAAACTTTAACACATATATAATATAGTAGAGAAAACCTTTAGCACATATATAATATAGTAGTAAAAAGAAAAGTTCTTCTAAACATACTTTTAATGTACCTGACAGTTCTACCTGTGTACCTCTATGCTACTACTTTAGTACAATGAATGCTGTAAACTACATATGAATGCAGTCGATCACATTTAGCATTCAAAAATGCATCCATCATTTACCTTGTCGTACTATTGACATACACTGGGTTTCCCATACTGCCTTCTTCTTCTTCCAGCTTTTCCCAGTTAGGGATCGCCACAGCGGATCACCTGTCCGCACATGATTGGCAGTGAAGTTTTACAGTGTCGAGTTGCCAGTCCACCGCCCAACCTTCCACAGAAGGCACACACTCACACCTAGGGGCAATTTAGAGTGCCCAATCCACCTGCAGCATGTCTTTGGGATGTGATAGGAAACCAGAGCACCCAGAGGAAACCCACGCGACCACAGGGAGGACATGCAGACTCCACTGGGTTTTCCATACCTACATCCTCAAATCTCCCTCATACAAAAAATTGGATTAAATCTATTTACTGATATAATATCCTGAATTTTTTTTTTTAATGAAAAAACAGTTTGCAAATGGACAGTACTGTAGCACTGATTCATGTTGATTTGTCAGTGGCACTCTTTGCAGATTCCAGTGTGTATATATATATGACTGAATCGCAGAAAATTATAATGGTTGCTCACAAGGTTCAGGGTTTGATTCTCACATTTGAAAGGGAAATTGGATAGGCTTAAAATGGCCCACAAGGGCAGCTAAGCTATTACTTGCCTATAAACATATGAGCAAGACCTAATGCATCACACCATGTGGGGGAAGATCCCATCTTATACTAATTCCATGGTTGCAAAACAGTGGGGAAAGGGCAACTTCAATTATTGCTGAATGGAGTTTTCACTGATGTGAATTCACATTAATGGCCCCCGCAAAGTTTGCCACTGACTAATTGAGTAGCTTTCCTATTGCACATTTCATCACTGAAGGTAGCATCTTCTCTTACAGAGCAGCACAAAACTTTAAATAAATAGATCTGCATCCATTCTGTATAGAGGTTTTTGGATCATATACTGTCCACTCAATCCCACCTTCCTGTTCAAATTCCTATTATAGCTTATAATCAAACTCAGATCGTCTGAGTCATAGCCACAACTTCATCTTTATATGTCATAGAGATGAGTTTTTCCTTCACCAATAAGCAACACAGAAGTGCAGGATACTCAAATAGTTTTATGAAGAGCACTACTTCTAGAGTATCAGGAATAACCCTGCCCTTAAATATGGCTGCAGACAAAATTCCTGCATTTGTCAAGTCAGAGGGCTGCTCTGCCACTGTCACCAAGAAAAGTTCACAATCCTAGATGGAGCTGCAGAAGGTGCATTCATAGTGTTACGTAAAACTCCATAACAGTAATTACAATGCAAGGCATTGACCACAAACCCCGGTTCTACAGAACTTGGTCACTCACATTCCACAATACAAAGTATCATTAAAACGTGAGGAAAAATGAGCAAATATCGAAGAAATAAATTCAGACTGGTAGCAGTCAAGGTACTAAGCAATATGGAAACTAGTTACGTACAAGGAAGAATAGTATGTAATCATTGACCCACACCTGCGGGTTATTTATTTAGACCTTTACTGAATTACCAGTTGACATGCACAAACATACATTTACATACAAGAAAACAAACCATATTAACTTGTTCCCATTTACAAACATTACGCATCACATGTATTCTTTATTATAACTATCATCAATCTAACATTAAACCACTCAAGTTCTACCTTTTCTTAAACCTCACTTCTCCAAAACATTATGCATGTACTGTTCTCACAATTTCCATTTTTTCTATGTAAATTGCTCCTCCCACTTCCAATTCTTTTCTCTCTGTTACAATATTTAATACTTCAAATACAGTTGGTTTAGACTTTAATTTCCATTTTTTAGTAATGTTTTTTTTGGCAGCCACCAAAATTGAGCAATTCAGATCCTTTATCCAAGCTCAAAAAAATCATTTTCTTAGTTACTTCTATTTGCTCACCTAATATTTCTGACAATGTACTCTGCAGGGAATTTTTAAAGTCTGCCAACGTATTACTCTCCTAAAATATATGTTCCCAGTGACCGCTTTCTTCTCCAGCACACCTCCAGCATTTGGCATCTACCTGAGGAACAATTCTTTGGAATCTGCTTGGGGAGAGAAAGGGGATCCATATTAGTCAAGACCAATATGGTGCAACGAGGATTATTTTGCTCTTCAACCTGATTGCTTTCTGTAGGAATTTCAAGATTACTGGAATTGGTGGAAAGGCATACAGCAGTCTGGAGGGTTAAATGTGGAGAACATCATCTCTCGGTGACTCTCCCTGATGGGGGATCAGGGCAAAGTAGTTGCTGCACTTTTTGTTAAGGGGAGAGGCAAATAGGTCACAGCATGGCTGGCCCCCATTGATGGAAAATCCTGTCACTTTTGCACTGAGATACCACCCGTGAGGCAGGATAAAACACCTGCTTAGTTTGTCTGCTATCCAATGGAACTTTCCAGAATGTGTGCTACTATCAGAAAGCGGTTGGAAGAAATTGTCCACTACCACACTAAGAGCTTCTCGACAAAGGGGATTGGATTTCGTTCCTTCCTCTTTGTTGAGGTACCAAAGCACTGATATATTGTCCATTGGAATCGTAACTGTTCCAGAAGGAAGAGCATTCTGAAAGGCTTGCAATGCTAAAAGCACTGCCCTTAGCTCCAGTACATTGATTTACAAGTTGGCCTCTGTGGGGAACCAAGTGCCTTGGACAGTCTTGCCCAGATAATGATCCTTCCCACCCCATTTGTGAGGCCTCCATGGTCACTATGGCTTTGGGTTGTGATGGGACAAAAGGACGGCCTATAAGAATGCCATTTGAAATGCATCGGCCAAGCTAACTCTTTTCTGCAAAAATTGGTGATCAAAATCAGGTCCGATATGGGTTGGTGTGACACTGACCATTGATATACTAGCAACCACTGTAGTATCCTCATGTGATATTTTGCTAAGGAAACTAGGGTTACAGCTGCAGCCATGGAGTCCAGTCCTTGAAGGACTAGATGAGTGGTTACTCTTCTATTGCTGATCAGCTTCTGTACCTGGACTCTGATTTTCTGTAATCTCACAGGGAAGAAAAGCTATGAAAGTCTAAATATTTAGAAGGGCTCCTATTAACTCTAATTTCTGATATGTGGTGAATTTTGATTTTTTTTTATAATTTACAGTTATTCCCAGATAGGAGCAAATGGGAAGTACATAATCTCTTGCTTCTATCAACTGATGTCTGGTCGGAGCAGTAATGAGCCAATCGTCTAGATACAGAAACACTTGGAATCCCTGCAGTCTCAAGTGCACTGCTACTACTGCCATACACTTGGTGAACACCATGGGGGCTGTGGTAAGACCAAAGGGCAAAACTCTGAATTGAAAGTGAATGGCTCCAAGCCAGATGTGGAGGAATCTTCTGGATCATTTGGCCATCTTTATATGGTAATACTCATCCTGGAGCTCTATTGATCATATCCAATCATCTTTTTCCAAAAATGGAAGAATGGACTGTACTGTGACTATCTGGAATTTGGTTTGACAAACTGATTTGTTCAGTACACTTACACTGGTCTGGTCGGACTCCTTGGATGACTTTTTTTTTTTTAGCAGTTTTTGGATTTTTATAACTGCTTGTTCCCTCTGTCTGGGTGGAATATCAGGGGATTTTCTGTATATAATCCTCTGCACCCAAGCATCCAATGTTATTTGTAGCCAGGCATTTTGGTGCTGGGATAAGCATCCCCCAAGCTGCCTCCAGAGGAAGACAATCAGGGCTCCTTTCAGCAGCACTGTTAGGATTTACCAGAGAAAGAATTCCTAAAACCCTAATTTTGTGGGCCACCTCTGCTGCGTGGGTGGTGTCTTCCATTGAAGTTCCCCCCATCTGCCCCTGGGGAAACCACCTCCACCTGTATAATGAAAAGGTCCTTGGGACTTTTTGAACCATATTTTTCCACTGCTTCTCTGATTCCTAGAGAATGGTCATTAAGGAGTGGAAAAACAAACATTCACAGCACAAAGGGTCTTTCCATCTTTCTCACACCTGAAAAAAGTTTCTCTAACTTTTGGACCAAATGAGGACAATCCATCAAAGGGTACATCAGGAGCCATTTTTAAAATCCTTTTGGTGTAGCTGCTTGTCTCTTTGGATGGAGTGCTCATACCCAAGATTCTCCTTTTAATTCTACTTTCCCTGGATCCCCAAGCCAGGTTCGATCTATTGGCCTGCAGTGCTCTTTAACAGAACCAGGCAACCTTGGAATGAGTGTTATTTTCAAAATATACAAAAACTTCTCCTTTTAATTCTACTTTCCCTGGATCCCCACCAAGCCAAGTTCGATCTATTGGCCTGCAGCGCTCTTTAACAGAACCAGGCAACCTTGGAATGACTGTTATTTTCAAAATATACAAAAAGTATGTTTTATCCTCCAGACAAAAATTGCTAGCTCTTGTTTAATTTCTATTTTTAAGTAAAACACTCCATCACGGATGTTTAGTTTGCCCCTCCCCATACTGTACTTCCTAACAGCAGTCTCCCTTTGCAAGCTGGTTCAACTATTTGAAAGCCCTGCTGCTTTTCTAGTATTACTAAACCCTTTCCCCTATAACTTGTGGTCTTTCTAAATCCCACATACTCCTGGTTACAAGTGTTTATTTTATTTCAAAAGAAAGGTAAGCAAAACAAGTAAGTCCAAAGTACCTATTGATTTTCTTATTGTTTCAGAACATTAGCTGCCCCCCATTCTGTACTTCTAACTGCAATCTGTCTTTAGATGCTGTACTATTTGTATGCTCTGCTGTTTCTCTACTTCTACTAAACCTTTTCTCTTATAAATTCTTGTCTTCCTAATTTCCACATAACTCCTTGGTAAAACTGGCTTATTTTATTTCAATAAGACAGGTATGCAAAACAAGCAAGTCAGTTACCTACTGCCTTTTCTTATTGTTTCTGTAGACTTGCATATCTGTGAAATCAGGGCCAGCCCTTTTCATCATACTATTGCTATCCACCACTTTTCTGGTCTATTCTGATCCCCCCTCCCCACAAGAACAATTGCAGCCTAATCAGGGCCAGCCCTTTTCATTATAACCTATAAACCTACTGATAGTCTTCCTTCATCTGTTGCCCACTACACTCCCCTCCCTTCCCCCAATTCCCACCCACCCCCAGTGGTCCTACCTTTATTACAAACAGTAACCCCTCCCACCCTTCAACCTATAACATCACCACACCTATACTTCCTCCTACAACTTCTCACTACTATCCCTCCTACTCAGCTAATATGTACAAGCACACCATACCTATACTCACTGCATGCACACTCTTTGCAAACATCACATCTTACCAAACCTCCACCATTCCTGCACTTAACCACTACCACTGTACCACCACTCATATCCCACCTCTACTCTACTACTCTCTCATCAGGTCAACAACCTTCCCAATACACCCTCTATATAGACTACAGACCACAATACCTAAACTAAAAACAACCCCACAACCTAACATAACCCTACCACCAAACCTAT
Source organism: Protopterus annectens (assembly GCF_019279795.1). Classification (NCBI taxonomy): domain Eukaryota; kingdom Metazoa; phylum Chordata; order Ceratodontiformes; family Protopteridae; genus Protopterus; species Protopterus annectens. The sequence continues at coordinate 738,630,294 of NC_056736.1, forward strand.
TGCCCACAGAACACAATCAAAAAAACTTCTCTTATAAGCAAGCATATACAGAAATTGATAAAACTAATAATCTCTCATTCATATCCAACCTAGAACTCAGTGGAGACATCCATCCTAATCCTGGTCCCTCTATCTCCAACCCCTCCCCTCATAATCAGACTACAAACCACATCTTCCAAATCACAGCCAATAGAAAGCCAACATACCTCCTCCTGATAAGCCTAAATATTAGAAGTATATGCAACAAGGTGTATGAATTCCATGCCACCATAGACTTCTACTCCCCTGATATAGTGATCCTTACAGAAACATGGTTAAAACCACACATTACTAATGAGCAAATCCTCCCTACTGGTTACAATATGCTAAGAGTAGACTGATTAAACAAAAAAGGAGGTGGTATAGCTATAATATTTAAACAGCATCTAGACATCCAGATCTTAAAGTTAGCAGCTCGTCAGATAGGGAAGGAAGAAATAATATATACCAACCTTAAAATAAGCCAAAATAAAACCCTAAACATAATAGGTTGCTACTTCCCACCTGGCCACAACATCCCTCCATTTGAAAACTTCCTCAGCTGGACTACTCACCACCTACCCCAAGAAACATTAATTCTAGAAGACTTCAACACTGACTGGCAATCCTGCTCTAGCAACCACCCAACCCATCATGTAAATCTTCATGGCTTCACCCAACTAGTCCAGTCACCTACTAGGATAAATAACTCCAACAAACACACTACCCTTGATTGGATACTAGTCAATAAGAGCCCTCAGTCATATATAGCAGGCTGCTTATCTGACAGCCTAAGTGATCACTCCCCAACCTTCTTACTAAAACACGTTTATAAATAAAACCCATCATCTACCGTCAAATACGCAAAAAAAACTAACTTCAACCCTCTCTCATTTAGCTCATCCCAAAAAGACTAACTGGCAATCTCTAAAATACCTCAAACTAGATGACGCAGTTGACTACTTTAATAAAACATTCCTAAGCATCCTTAATTACCATGCCCCCCATAAGACGTCCCTGAACTAGAGCCCAACAATCCCCATGGCTACAAAAAAACACGAAGTCTGAAATGAAAAACAGGGATAAAGCGTGGGAGAACTGGCGCAAAACCAAAACCTCCTCTACTAGGCAAAAATTCCTAGAACTACGCAATAGAACCAAAAAGCTTATAAAACAGGACAAAATCCACTACTACCAGTCTACCCTTACCTCCTCCCTACATAACCCCAAACAATTCTGGTCCTCAATAAACTTCATCCTCCACCCAGGTAAAGTAAGTACACCCACTCCTAACTTAACTCACTCCTCCGAAAATATTGCTACCTCTTTCAACAATCACTTCACACAAACTGTACTATCACTAGCGAGACAACAAACCCCCCCCAATAAACCCACACCATCAACTAGAACTAACAATCTCCCATCTAGCTTCTCTTTCTCTCCTGTTCCTACCTCCAAAATAAAATGACTACTAACTAAACTTAAAACCACCAGATTAGCAGCAGACAACCTTCCAGGTGAATACATTCAACTTGCAGCTGAAGCTCTAGCCTACCCCGTATCACTCTTGATTAACAGATCTCTGTCAGAAAGTTACATTCCTACACTACTGAAAGTCTCACACAATTCCCCTACACAAAGGAGGCCCCTCCACAGATCTAACCAATTACCACCCCATAGCTATTTTCTCACCACTCTCCAAAATACTAGAGAGATGCATTCATTCTCAAGTCTCAGATCACCTCCTTGCTAACAACCTCCTCTCCAACACACAACATGGTTTCCGACCTAACCATAGTACCACCACCACCTTACTTTCTTTCTCCAACACTATCCTACAAAATCAACAAAGTCTGTGCTAGGCACTACGACAAAACTCAAAAGTCAAAAACACAGTGCCTTTGACCAAAGATGACTCCTCCAAGCAAGTAATAGAAGCTGATTTTGTTGACAAAAAAATGACATTAACGCTCCTTCACACAATTACGTTTTCGTCCTACCAGGACTTCATCAGATAAAGTTTTTTATACCAACAGATCTATTATATACTTTTGACCTGTTAATTAATTAAAACTAAACCAATGAAACCACACAATTCCATTTAAATTTGTCAAATCAGGTTAAATATAATAGTTCATGAATATTAATTGGTTTGACTATCCTACAAAATAAAAATGCAAGTTCTCTCTCCTCAGCTACCTTCCTAGACCTCTCTAAAGCTTTCGACATGGTCCCACACAAACAACTCATCTCTCTTCTCAATAACCTATCCTTCTCTCAACCAGTCATCAACTGGTTTCAGTTACCTGACTGCCAACAAGCAGTTGTTTGGCAGGGCAACCTATCCCCCCCAACTACCAGTCTCCACAGGAGTTCCCCAATGGTCCATCTTGGGACCCCTACTCCTTTCTATTTTCACCAATAATCTAGCCTCAGCCACAACACATGGCACACTCATACAATACGCAGATGACTCAACCATCATCTGCACAGCCCACTCCCTACCAGAACTGCAAAAAGTCACACAGGAAGCATTTTCATCTATTGAAACTTGGTTATCTGATGCCAACTAATAATCAACCCAAACAAAACAAAATTACTAATCTTTCAACCCACCAAACTTACCCTAAACAGCTCTCACTAACATCACAGCAAAAGACAACACCACCATCCATCCTACAGAACACACCAAATTACTAGGAGTAGAAATAGACAATAAGCTGAACTTTGACATTCACATTTCCATGACCATTAAAAAAGTGCACAAAAAACTAGGAGCATTATATAGAAATCAGCAACTACTTACCAAAGCAGCTAAAATTTTGGTAGCAAATTCTCATCTTATCTCTACCCTACTCTACGCCTTTCCAATATTTACTAACCTTAGACAATGCGATCTAAATAAGCTCGAAACCTACTACAACAAAATCGCCAAATTCGCCACAAGGGCTTCCTACCGTACTCACCACTGTCTCTCACTAGCAGAACTGGGCTGGCTAGAGCTCTCCCACCTCCTTCAATGGTACCAACTCACACTCACCCACAAACTAATAAACCAACCACTAAAAGTTCCATCCCTCCAGAATCTACTCCAACTCTACATAAACACAAGATCACTAAGATCCAGCCACAAAAACCTCCTACAGGTCACAAGAACCATTAACTCTGCTGGAGAAGCATTATTCTCCTGCACTATAGCCAAACTCTGGAACTCCCTCCCATCCTCAATTACCTCTGTAACTTCTTGCACCCACTTTAAATCCTTACTAAACTCACACTACAAAACTTGCCAGATATGCCCTTGCAACCCCCCCCCTCTAATACCATCCACTCCCCCCACCCACTACCTCTCTCAGCCCCCTATCAACAACCTACTCTTTGCAAGCTTGGCTACTCATGTTCCCAGCTACCTACCACATAATACCAACTTCTTGTAGCAACAACTGCTAACGGCTATGTAACTCAAAAACAGATTGTATCAATTGTTCACTGATGAATCTCAACTACATCTGTAACCTTGTTTAGTATATGTCACCATATTTTAAAATTGTGCTATGTTCTACAGCTATTTTACATCTGTTTTCTTCTTGTCTTGCATCCTTAACTGGACTAATGTCTATATTTAAATGCTATGTTTTTTAACTGTATAATGCAAATAATACTTAATGTGGAGCTTTTCTCCCCGGGCCTCCGCTGAAAACGGACCTGTATCCAGTCTGACTCTCCCGGTCAACAAATGTAAATAAATAAATAAATAAATAAATAATGAAGACTTAAATGGCTCCGCAAAGTCATAGAGGCACATCCCGGTGCGTCTCCTAAATGCAAAGCCAGATCCCGCTGCACTGGTGGTCCCTTTGGCTGCATGAGCAATGAGCCTCATGGACAAATTGGACACATACTCCAGGGTAGTCAACTGGGAAGCCACCTCTTCTTGGACATACTCAGAAATGGTTTCTGCAAGGGTATCTGATAACTCCTCGACCAGATCCCTATGAAGTCTGGTAAAGTGTGCCAAGAAATTCAAAGACTTTAGGCCAAAGGTCGATGAAGCATAGACCTGCTTCCTAAACCTATCTATCGCCTGAGATTTTCTGTTGGGTGAATGGACAGAGGAACTCTCTTCAGACAGTTCCTTCTTTGTGGCTGCTGTCATGACCATGGCATCAACAGCTAATCCTTTGGCCCAGAACCGTTTGTCTTCAGGGGTGGACAGAACTTTGTCAGGTCTCTTGGGGATAGGTTCAGTAATGTCAGGGGCCTTCCACACCTGCTGAGAGATCAAATTAACTAACTAATCATTGGGTGGGGTCACCCAAGAGGTAGAGGGTAGAGTGCTGACGGCCTGCTGGTACACTGACTCCTCGGAAGGGGGATTGCGGTACTTCTTGGAAGAGGGATTGTGGGACTTCCAATCACCCCTCTGTTTCAATATTTCCAGGATGCATCCAAAGGAGACATCATCAGGAGGTGACCTTGGGGATCTCTCACCTTCACTGAAGTCAGCGTCCACGGTGATCAATTCCTCTGGGGAATCCAAGAGCTTCCTTTTGCACTTTTTTCTTCTAAGGGACCTCCTGGGGGGGGGGGGTAATCTGGAGAGGTATCAGAAGAGGAGAGAACTATTACCTGTGACTCCTGCAGTCTTGGCACTCACTGACTCAGTGGGAGTGCAGGTTGAATACCTGGATGTGAGGAGGGAAGGGACACTGGCTCGAAGTGAAAGGGGATGACTGTTTGACTGCTGCAGTCAGAGCTCTCTCCATGGCCTCACAAGTTGGACCCCCTGAAGAAGGAAGGGAGCCCAGAACCGAGACAGACTGCCTCGGAACCATGGCTACTCCCTGCCCTGAGGAGACAACCTCAGAGACCGAAGCCAGACAGAGATGATCTGTGCTGAAGCCCCAAGGTGAAGAGATGGCTACAAAAAAACAAAACAAAAAAAAAGGTGTCTACTCACACCTTCCCTGGAGCTGGCAGAACAGATTCGGCCCAGTGAGGCCTTATAATCTGAAGGGACCAAAGACTACAGAGCAAGAACCAGTTCCGAAGATATCCAGAACTGATGCAGTCAGCACCGGATGGCATGGAGCCAAGAACTCAGATACTCCGATGCTTCCAAAGAAGTCACAGAAGAAAAACCTGGAGGGGTAAAAGAAGAATTGGCTCCCACACTTGAGCGGGCTGTGGCTGAAGAGGTACCTGACAATCCTCTCACCCAGAGTATATTAATCACCAGCCTCTCCACATGCTCTTCAGTTAACCCCTTGGTGGAATGGATAGAAACAGTGGAGGGTGGTTTTGGCCTTTCCAGAAAGGGTGAAGGAGCCTTCGTGCAAAGGGGTTGATAGAGGGTGAATATGATGTCCCTGGAAGATCCATAATGGATGGCTCATCAATTTGCTTACTCAGTATCAAAGTAGTTGATAAGGAAGAGATGTCTGCTCCAAAATTTTTGGTGTCGAAAATTTGAAATGCTCCTGAACTGAAACACTAGGTGCTGAAGACTTTGCCCGATCCGATAAACTCACTTCTGTAAGTACTTTCAAGACTGAAGTTTTAGTAGGGGAGTTGGTTGGTTCCAAAGGTTGTAAAGGAACTGAAGACTTGGCCTTTTTCAAGAATAGTGCCAAAGGAGTGGAAGGAACCAACAAGTCTTCTCTTTTTTGGTTTTTCCATAATCTTTGGAAGATAAAGATGAGGAAGAAGAAGACACCTCTTTCTTACTCTTGGCTTTGTCAGCACCACATAAAGTCTCACTGACGGCTGACGGAAGCATACTCTTCAGAAGAGGTTTATTATGTCTCCCCACTAGTGCCCTGTGACTGAAACTGTGGCATACAGAGCAATCTTCCTGAAGGTGAACAGGGCCTAGGCAATAAACACATAGCGAATGTGCGTCTGACACAGGAATTTTGTGCCCGCATTGCTGGCACCTTTTGAAACCAGCGACTTTAGGTCTATCTGCCATACTGAGAATATTTCTAAAGTTTGTAAATAATTGCTACTACAGGCAAGTTATGCAGATCATATACACACATGCACACAGAAGCTTCAGAAACAGCCACAAAACTCTCTGAAGAAAGTAGTAGTTTTTAACAGAAAAATAAAGCAGGAAGAAAACTATCAACAATGATAGCCAAGAATACACCAAGGTGTACGGAAGAAGGAAAAACTCTAAATGATGATAGTTTAGAATAAACTGAAGTGTATGGAAAGAGAAGGAGATGATAAATTCAGAAGTGTTATAAAAAAGGGGGTAGGTTAATGACTAAAGATAAAGAAGAAAGTAGAAACTCATTCAAAAATTTGAATTATATCAAAGTTTTACTTAGCTCGAGAGCAATGGCAAACGTGTCTTGTCATAAAAAGCAGTAAACAAGATCTGAGGTAAGTAGAAGAGAAGAATTATGGGTAAGGGTTAAGCTCAAGAGATTTTGGCTTTCGCAAGCAGTAGTAATGTCGGACTTGGTTCCGAGGCTCAGAATTGGACCCATATGTTGAGGATAAAATAAAAACTGACAACTTCAGACCGGGTTACTCTCACTAGGCCGGAATTCTCTTTTCAGATGAGACCAAATGTGGTAATCATACCGGCTATGCTGAAGGGATCTATTCTAATCAAGTAAAGTGTGCCTCTGATAAACAGACTTTCACTAAAATTGTGTAAACATTTGAAATCTGACTTGGCTTTTGTAGAAATGTCCACTTATTCCCCCTGAATGTAGTGGTACACTCCAAAACCCCCTTGTACTGTTTTATATACAGCAATATATTTAACAACCCCACGGGTCACTACACCCTAGGAAAATAATGCAACCTCATCATAGCTTTCTTCCATTTTACTATCTATAATGGTGCACAAAGATAAAACTCTGACTATGATTCAGGTGACCTGGTTTGATCACCAGTATAGACATCTGTTGAAGCTGCCATAAGAAGGATAGGTGTGCTTATCCTGGGTTGAAGCAGGTGGACCAGAACAATCCAATCCCATTACTTCCCACTGAAGAGGGCTCAATGGGGAAAGTGGTCCGCTGTCAATCTGCAAATGATATAAATTTCACTGCAGGTGAATGGTGGGTATACTTGCATACAGAAAGCCATAATGGACCCCAAGATGAAGCAGGTCACATATTCCCTAGGCACAGGAGGTGTTAGGACTTATTTTACACCCTCACTCTCTGGATGCCAGTAAGGGCACAAACCACTCCCATGGCTATCTGGATCATGGCTCTTCCACTTGATCTTTATTCCCTTAGCTGGGGATACAAAGTACACAGGAACAAATGGGCACAGGTCAGACTGGGAAGGTTTGATGATCAGTAGGCATGACGGCAAAAGGCATACAGAAGAAATAAAATTGTCACCCATTCTGACAGAAATTTAGGACTGTGAGAAACAAATTTTGGATTATACTAAGTAAGAGGGAAGAGCACCAGAAACCACTGTCAAATACCTTCACAAACTCTGTTACAGCAATGTAAAATGATTCTTTTCATACCACTCTGCAAAGAAAGCTTGGTTTCTGGACATCACCTTCACATATAAATCATTCATATATATGCAACTGCCACGCAATAGAATGTTTAAAAAAAACTTGCATCAAGGGCGCATTCTTGTTATTACATGCAGCAGTAAAGAAACTACCGGCTACTTGCCTTATAATTATGCAGAGTTGTGACAGGATATGGTACTTTAAGCATTTCTGTCAATCTGAAGATACTGAAGTCCACACCAGGAAGACCCGTATGAGGTACATTACTATGAAGTTGTACAGTACAGACACTAAGGTATGTACTAGTACCACAAGATTCTGCTGTGGAATTCAGTACTTGGTCAAGACAATTTTACGACTGATGACACCTGGTCACCTACTGTGGGTTGAGCACAGAGTCATGTCACAAAACCAGATCTCACACCTATTTCACAGAGCTCAGCTTCTAATCATCTGCAACAATCTAAGTGAGGTTATGAAGTTTTTTGGGAGGGATGTGAACTCTATAACCAAAGCATCAGTCTTGAAAGGGTTTTAGATTCATCCTACTAGAAGACAACCAACCACACAGCTCAAACAGATACACCAACCCATCACTCAACTATTTACGAACTTAAGCAATATAAATACATCTTTAGTATATCCATTATCAGCATACATCAGTGGTAGGATTCTTAACTATCCACTCCTGCAGCAAAAAAGCAAGTTAGACATAGCTGATGTTAACATTGCTAAACACATCTCTACATATAATTGTATGATACACCTAGAAGTACTAACATTAATTTAAATAATTCAAACACTGGTCCCGTTAACAACACTTAAAGCCCACTCCCTCAACACAGCTTAATTAAATGCACACAGCAACTACAGCAACTGTACTCGTGAAGTCTCTCCAACATCCTTGACATCCTAGCAGCTACAGAATGCTGGGTAAAACCAAAATGCACCTAACCACTGGTTCCATCTACCAAATACACTTATTTCTCTGCCAGGCTTATGAATAAAATTGGGGGGGGGGTCACCCCTACTTATCAAAAGCAATTCAAAACAGTTCCCAAAACATTAAGAAGGATAGGTTATAAAAAAGGGGGTAGGTTAATGACTAAAGATAAAAAAGAAAGTAGGAACTCATTCATGGTGAACATTTCCCAGACTGGTTTTCTATTACACTTCAGCTATATAAAAAAAGTCCTTAACACTCGTAGCTGTATACCTTCTGCCTCTGGTAATCTCACCAAATTTAAAACACCACTATGAGAAATCCTTGAGAGCTTCAACCACAACAAAAACTTAGTCATCCTATGTGATTTCAACTTAAATTTACTCAACTCCAAAAACTGTGAAAAAGCCAAACTCAAACTTCAGCCTTATGTAATTAGGCAAAAGCTTCACAAGCCCAAACCTCACTACAGGAAACCCCTCCCTCGCAGACAAGATGATCACACATGAGCCAAACTTAATCACCACCACCATTCACCCTCCCCCCATCAGTGACCACTGTTCCATCATTCTCTCAATTACTGCCCCCAGAAGCAAACCTGCCCATCTGAACATAACAGATCAACCAGCTGCACAATGCCCTTGCACAAAAACATGGGGTGGGTGGGGGGGGGGGGCAACATTCTGAAACTCTACTGAAGCTTTCTACTACTGCCTGTTCATTAACCAACAAGCTTTTCCAACTCTAGGATACCCATGGCTAATGGTATGTACTTAATCTTCCATGATGGCACTTCAAAGGGTCATAAATTAAACTTAGAAGAAACATTACAGTAGAATGCATTATCTCCAGTCCTTCATTACTTATCTCTATTGGCGATGCAGGATTTGCTAGCGACAGAGGTATAATACCATTAAGACAATTCCATACTCTTCAGTGCGTCACCCTTAAAAATGTCCCCTCTCTCTCTCTCTCTCCCCTACTTCCATGACTCAAACATATATTTATTTATTAGCATTTGATTACCATGAAAGTCCACTGGGCCCAGAGAGCCCATTTTCAGTGGAGGCCCAGAGAGAAAAGCTCCAAGAACATGTTACAAGCATGAACATTAAGTTGTACAGAATACTACAGTACACATACTTCAATAGTTAAAGTATACAGAACTATAAAATCAAAAAACAGCTCATTCCAAATAAGACATACTTAGACAGTTTAAGAAAGTTGTAAATATAAGACGTGAATGAATGATATAAAGCACACAAAAATAACATTCTCACAAATCATCAGATGATCTGCATCACACATAATGCATTACCTTCTACGGCTCCCTAATGAAACTCCAGCTCTCTGTGATCTAGTCCCATAACTGTGATCACAAGTTATCAGAATACTTGACTGCATACCACAGCTGAATTTAACAAACAAGCATTTTTGCAGGGGGGAAACCTCCTGCATCTATGGAAGTGTGGGGGCAGCTGCATAATCCTATCCCTGCTACTTACATATACCAAATAACAAACTACACTATCTCAGGGAAGTGGGAAACCCCCAAGATACTGTAACCTTAATTCATCAAGGCAAAACTCTGGGATTGCCTAATGTAGTTATAGTTCTGATGACTAGTGAATTGATAAGCCTGCCCCCTTGCTTTTAAAAATGGATCTACCTTCTTGCTAACTTTTTATCTATTTCATCTCAAGTCTTTTGCTAATTATGTACTACAAAGAATTCTAAATTGTCTTCATCTTCTTCAGGAAAAATCCTTTCTTTAATTTACTACCAGTTTAGGCAAAATCTCAATACGTGTGGCTACAGAACTGAAAAAAAAAGTTACATACTTTCCATAATGTTCCATGTTTGTTGTCCATCTCGCCTTCATTCTTGCTAGTTGGGTTCGGAACCGATCATTGGTTCCGACTCAGCCTTTTACTAAAGCTTGAGAGCTTTCACTGGCTTGAGGCCAAACCCTATCCCATCATACCTAGGAAAGATTAGCCAGCTGTTGTTTGAAATTACTAAATAGAATAGAAGTCGTATACATACATTCCAGGTATATTTACAGACATATACTCTGCAAGACAAAGAAGGGAATCAGAGAACATGAATTCCACATCTAGAAAAGACCTCTTGATCCTCCAGGAGTGAAAGATGGGGAAAGGAGGGTGGGATGCAAGAATGAAGGCGAGATGGACAACAAACATGGAACGTTATGGTGAGTACATAACTTCTTTATGTAAAGTTGTCCTATCTCGCTTTCATTCTTGCTGGTTGGGACAGCGTCCCTAGCACCTTCTTTCTTGGGTGGCTCAAGGGAACAAACTCTTCAGAATGGTGGACCCAAAAGAAGCCCTGTTCTGGGAGGCCATGTCTATTTTATAATGAGTAATAAAGGTATGAGGTTTTACCCACGTTGCTGAAGCACAAATTGAATCCATTGTTTATGATGCCAATACAAGCACAACTCATGGCACACCTAACACTAAATCTCCTCTCCCCTACAACACGGCTTCTGCCCTGGCCACAGCACCATGACTGGCCTTCTTTCCTTTCTTGAAACCATAACATCGAACGCGACTCAGGCAAGTTCGTATCCACACTATTCCTAGATCTGTCAAAGGCCTTTGACACCATCTCACACACCCTACTTTTATCCCAAATCTCCACCCTACACCTCTCCTCCCAACACCATTGCCTGGTTTTCCAGCTACTTGTCCAACCGCCAACAAGCTGTCCAATGGAAAACTTCAACCTCCCCCTTCCTTCCCACACCCACAGGTGTCCCACAAGGTTCTGTTCCTGGCCCTCTTCTCCTCAACCTATTCATTACCAACTTTCAACAATCCATCCCAGACCCATCTATCATCTAATATGTAGATGACAACAATCATCTGCTCAGCCTTCTCCCCCCTCCAAGCTCCTAGCAAAAACCCAACTAGCCTTCTCCAAAACAGAAACCTGGATGCAGTCTAACCATCTGGCACTACATGTAATTAAAACCAAACTAATGTTTTCCTCTACCAAAAATTCCATTGACAAATCCACATTCACCATACAAAGGCAAAACAACACCCTCCTTGAAATTGTTCAACACCAAGCTTCTTGGCATCATTATTGATGAACTAAAATTTGACACCCACATCCACTCTGCAATCAAGAAAATCCAGCAAAAGTTAGATCTCCTCTACAGGCACAACTACTTCCTAAGACCCTCTACCCATCAAACTCTTGCATCCACCATGCTACTCCACTCCCTTATGCATTGTGCCCCTCTTTTCAACAATCTCCATCTTGGCCTCCAGTCCAAACTTGAATCCTGCTACCACAAGATCTCCAAATATGCAACCAATTGAAAAAACTCATCCCACCACTGCCACTCCCTCCTCACCCTCAACTGTCTTGAACTACCCATCTACCTCAGTTGCCTACAACTCACCATTGCCCACAAGCTCATCTTTAAACCTGCCAACTGCCCAACTCTCAGTACATCCTTAAAACCTTACATTCCCAATCGCTCTCTCAGATCCAAAAAACAAAATCTCCTTCAGGTCCACAAACCCACACAACCTCCTGGCCATCTACTGCTGTCCCACTCCTTATCTAAACAGTAGAACTCTCCCCCCACCACACACCTACCTAACCATGCAAATTTCAAATCTCAGCTACTCTCTCATCTTTCTTCCATATGGGAATGCCCTTGCCATGCTCCAGCTTAAACCCCCCCCATTCCATTTTGCACTGACTCGTCCAGCTACCTCTACTATTACTTCATCCCACCCAAAACAATCCCTCCCCTACTAAAAACTAATTTTTGCTATAACATCTATTGTACTATACTCTTCAATCTCAAATATACTATTACCCTCTCCGTGCATAATATTTTCCTAACCTACTAATGCCTAGCAGCTATATATTTTGAAATGTTAAACCTACAATTGAGTTTAACAAAAATATTCACTTTATGTAAATGATGACATTTCTGTACATTGTGACAAGCCAAATGCAAATATCATGGAGCTTATCTGTGCATGTTTAATTAGCTGTATGAACTATGTCCTTTTGCAACATGTGAAATGTAACTTGCAATTATTGTGGAGCTTTTCTCACCGGGCCTCCATTGAAAACGGGCTCTTCTTGGCCCAGTGGACTTCCCGTCATCAAACTTAAATAAATAAATATACCACGCGACTGACATATTGTCCATCTGTATTGCGATTGTTTCTAGTGGAAGGGAGTTTTGAAATGCTTGCAATGCCAATAGCACTGCTCTCATCTCGGGTTCCTATCAGCGTTTCAAATGTTGAAAATGCCAAATTTAATTAAATCGAACTGTAATTTTCGAAATCTCAGAAGAGCGAACTGACGGAACATCGATTTCTTTCCCAGGGAAAGAAATCGGTGGGCCGTCATCGGTGTTTGCTATTTCCTCCACTGTGGTGTGATCTCTGAGTTGGTATATTTAAGTAGGGGGGTGTGGGGGGTGAAGCCAGTTCGCTTTTCTGAGATTTCTAACATTTCAGTTTGATTAAATTGCATTCAGCATTGTCAGCATTCGATATGCTGATATAAACCCCTCATCTCTAGGACATTGATGTGTAAGTGGTATTCGTTGCCCTGCCAAGTTCCTTGGACCGTCTTTCCCAGATAATGCCCTCCTCCACCTTATCTGGGAAGCTGTAGCTACTGGATGTAGGGGGATGAATGGTCTTCCCAGAAGTAGCTGGGATGATTGAAGCCACCAACACAGGTCCTTCTTGCAGGAATCTGTAATAATAATCTTGTGGGACATGGGTAGCTCCTGCATAGACCACTGGGCAAAATGTAACCACTGAAGGACTCTCATGTGTAAGCGTGCAAGGGGTACTAGAGTAATCGCTGCTGCCACTGTACCCAGTGCCTTTAGACCAAACTCTGCCTGTACCTGGTTTTGAGTGAGTAAGAGGGATATTTGATGCCACAGAGTTTGAACTCCGTCATGAGGAAGTTCTGCTACCATGTCCTTTGTGTTTAAGTCTGCTCCTATTAAAGAAATATGCTGTGATAGCAACAAAGCAGACTTTTCGAAATTTATTGTAATGCCCAGTTGAGAGCACAGATGAATGGTGGTGTCTCTTGCTTTGACTAGTAGATGCTCAGTGATGGTAGTCAGGAGCCAGTTGTCTAAATACGGAAACACTTGGAATCCTAGATGCCTCAAGTGAGCAGTAACTACTGCCACGCATTTGGTGAACACTCTGGGGGCTGTAGTGAGACCAAAGGGCAGAGCTCGGAAATGGTAATGACTGGCTCCCAGCCGAAAGCGTAAGTGACTCCTGGATCACCTGTCCATTTTGATGGGGTAGTACGCATCCCGGAGATCTATAGAGCACATCCAATTGTCTTTTCCCAGAAAGGGAAGTATTGACTGCAGTGTTACCATCCAGAACTTTGATCTGCTTTTTTACAGACTTGTTTAGTCTGCTGAGATCCGAAATGGGGCTCCAGTCCCGTCTTTTTTGGAACTAAAATGAACCTTGAGTAAGTTCTGGATCCAATTTGGTCTGTGGGGACATATTGAATGACTCTTTTCTCTAGCAACCTTTGAACTTCTATGGTTGCTTGATCCCTCTGACTGAGTGGAATGTCCGGGACTGATCTTTGTTGTGGGGGTGGGGAGGAGAAGGATATGTTGTATCCTCTGGATATTACTGTCTGTACCCATTTGTCTTGTGTAATATCTAGCCAGGCTTTTTGGTACAGTGATAATCTGCCGCCCCAGAGGTGGACAGGCAGGCCTCCTTTCAGGAGCTCTGGAAAGGCCTACCAAAGAATGTACCTCTGTCACCCAGGTTTTGCAGACCCCCTCTGCTGCGAGGTCAAAGTCTTCCATTATTGTCTCCCCCTCTGCCCCTGGGGGAATAGTCACCATGTGCATCTGGTAAAACTCTTTGGGATTTATGGAACCATATCTTTCCTCCCTTTTGACCTTTGGGGTATGGTCTGGAAGGGAGAGAAAAATGTACTCCCATGGCAGACAGTCTTACCTTCCTGTTTGCATCTGGTCAGAGTCTCTTTTCCTTGAGGCCCGAAGAAGGACGAACCATCAAAAGGGGTGTTTATAAAGGAAGACTTGAAGGGTTCAGTGAACTCGCATAGACGCATCCAGGAATGCCTCCTTAGGGAGATTCCTGCATCTGCTGCCCTACTCACTCCATCGGCTGCATAAGATATGAGTCGCATAGAGGAGTTGACTACGGAATTTAAGGTAGCAAGCTGAGTGGTCACCAGCTGTAGAACCTTGGAGGGCATCTCCTAACTCCTTCAGGAGATCCTTCTGAAGTCTGGTAAAATGAGTCAAGTAGTTCAGCGACCTGAGTGTAAAGGCCGCTGATGAGAACATATGCTTTCCATATCTGTCCATTGTTCAAGATTCTTTGTTCGGCGGATGGACGGATGAGGAATTCTCAAACAATTCCTTCTTGGTGGTCGCTGCCACCACCATAGCATCTACTGGTACACTTTTTGACAGAAATTCCTTATCGCAGGGGGCAGTAATAAATTTGTTGGGCCTCATTGGAACGGGTTTCACAGAATATGGACAGCCCCATGCCTTTCAAGTGACTACGTTAAGGAGCTGGTCGAAAGGCGGAGTCACACACGAGGTGGAAGGTCGAGAACTAAATGCCTCCAGGTACACAAACTCATCCTCTGACAGGTTAATGGCCTTCCAGCCACCTCTCTGCTTAAGGATTTCTAGGATGTCCATGAAAGACATCCTCAGAGGGTGACCGTGGGGACCCTTCCAACTCATCTAAGTCTGTGTCCAAAGTGACAGACTCCTCAGGGGAGTCTAGATGTTTCCTCTTACAAATTCTCTTCTGAGGGACCTCTCTGAATGGGTCCTCTGGGGAGGTTTCAGAAGAGAGCATCTCACCCAATGGGGAATCCTGGGGCATCGGTTCTCTATGCTTAGGAGGGAGGGATGGTAGAAAGGCAAACAGGCACTTTTGGGGGAAGAGTGCTTGGATCTGAGAGTGAAGCCATCTGGGGTGACAGCACACTCCTCATGACCTCAAAGGTACCATGACCTGGATCCAATAGAGCCTCTGGCTCCAAGGAGCCAGGAGACTTCCCCCGCACCAAGGAGTTGGGCTCTGAGGCCGATGTAGGCAGTGAGCTCACCCACACCAAAGTCCCAAGAGGTAGATTCAGATCAGACAAAAGTCCGAAGTGAAAATGGGTTTCCATTAATTTTATAAAAGATGTGCCCAGAACTTTTAGTTATGTACTTACCATAACTTCGGATGTATGGGATCCATCTCGCCTACATTCATAACTGATGGGTTCGGAGCCAATCCCTCGGCTCCGACTCGGCCACTATATAGTAGAACGAAGTCTCTAACTGGCTGGGCTACCCCTTATCCCAGAATGCACCACGCCTGCTTCCCCAGATCTTGTTTGTTCGCTTTTATATACCTACATCCAGGCACAGAAACATACCAACAACTGTAACAAACTAAAGTCCTTCAAGAGAAAAACTCAGTAAGTAGCAACATTTCCTCTAAGTCCAATGGGAAGGGGGAAGGAGGGCGGGTACGTATGAATGTAGGCGAGATGGATCCCATACATCCGAAGTTATGGTAAGTACACAACTAAAAGATGTAATGGGATCCTATCTCGCTTACATTCATAACTGATGGGACAGCATCCCTAGCACCTAAATCCTGGGTGGCTCATTGGAAAACACTCCTGAGAACTGTGGAACCAAAGGAAGCTCTACCTCGAGAAGCCACATCTATCTTGTAATGAGAAATAAAGGTGTGCGGAGAAGTCCAGGTAGCAGCCGCACAGATATCATCTATCGATAATTTGGAGTGAAATGCTACAGAAGTAGCCATTGCCCTGGTAGAATGAGCCTTTACTGGGAATGGTAGCTCTTTGCCAGACTGTGACTAGATGAAGGAGATGCAATCTTTAATCCATTTGGCTATGGTGGTTTTAGCCACCGGTTGACCCAACCTATTTTCCGCAAAGGACACAAACAGCTGATCTGACTTTCGTGTCTGATTGGTCCTACTTGAATAAAAACACAGTTGTCTGTGAACAACCAACTGATGGAAAATATATTCTGCGCTACTGGAGAATTTAGGAAAAAACACCGGGAGCTCCAAGGATTGTTGAATGCATAAGGGGGAAGCTACCTTGGGCAAGAAAGAGGGATTTAACTTGAGAGACACTCTGTCTTTGTGAAAAGTCAAATAAGGAGGATTAGAACAGAGAGCCCGAAGAAGCTCTGAGACCCGCTTGGCAGAGGTTATTGCTACCAAAAAAGTGGTTTTCCAAGATAGAAATTTTAAATCACAAGTAGCTGCTGGTTCAAAGGGATGGGCAGTTAAAGAAGCTAGAACCATATTCAGATCCCAAGGGAGCACAGGATGGGCTATTGGGGGCCGAAGGAGCCACGCTCCTTTAAGGAAAGATTTGCAAAGCCTGTTTGCCATTAAGGAAGGCTCAAAGGAGACATGAAAATTAGAGATAGCCGCCAGTTGTACTTTAATTGTGGAAACTGAAGAGCCCAAATAAAACAAAGAAGCCAGGAATTCTAAAACCTGAGGTACTGTGGCGGTAAGGGGGTCTATATCTCGTTGCTGGGCCCAAAGAGCAAACCTCTTCCACTTGCTGGAATACAGTTTAATAGTGGAAGGTTTGTGAGAAGAGGACAAAATGTGGATGACGTCTGGAGAAAAAGAGTTATCGCTGACTAAGGTTGGAAGTGGAGTAACCAAGCGGCCAACCTCAAGGATCTGAGGGATGGGTGAGACTGTCCCAACTGATGAGTCAACAGGTCGGGCACTAGGTCCAGAAACCATGGGCCCTCCACCGCATACCTCAGAAGGAAGGGGAACCAAACCTGACTAGGCCAGTGTGGAGCGATCAAAATCATGTCGCTCCCTAGATAAATCGCCTTCTGTATCACCTTCGGGAGAAGGGGAACCGGAGGGAAGGCGTAAAGTAGACCGGGGGGCCAACTGTGAGCTAGAGTGTCCCTGGGAATCTGCCCCTGAGAGGGAGTCAGAGTGTAGAAGTCCCTGCATTTCGCATTGTGAGGACTAGCGAACAAGTCGCAACAATGGAGGCCCCACTTGGCGAAGATGTTTGCAGCCACCCTGTCATTGAGGGACCACTCGTGGCGTAACAGGAGAGTTCTGCTCAGCCTGTCTGCAATCACATTGGATTTCCCCGGAATGTGCGTTGCCACTAGGAAACACTGGGTAGGAATCGCCCAATGCCACACTCTCATGGCCTCTCGGCAAAGAGGGTAGGACCTGGTTCCGCCTTGCTTGTTTATGTACCAGACTACCGACATGTTGTCAGATAGGATCGCAATAGTACCCCATGGAAGAGCATGATGAAGTGCTTGCAACACCAGTAGCACCGCTCTCATTTCCAGGATATTGATATGTAAGTGCGTTTCGTGAGCCTGCCACGTGCCTTGGACAGACCTGTCCAGATAATGACCCCCCCACCCTGTCTGGGAGGTGTCCGTGGTCACCGTGGCGATGGGAGGCTGAAGGGCAAAGGGTCGCCCCTGGTCCAGGTTGGACCGAAGCAGCCACCAACGTAGGTCCCGACGGCAAATTTCGGTAATCTGGACCAAATGGTTCAGGGGAAGTTCCTGAAAGGACCATATGAACCGACAGTAGCCATTGCAGCACCCGCATGTGCAGCCTGGCTAAGGGGACTAGTAGAATAGTCGAGGCCATCGTGCCCAATAACTGCAGAATCAGTCTGGCCTGAACTCGTGATCTGGGTAACAGGGTTTGAACCTGAGACTGTAGGACATGAATCCTTTCTACAGGCAAGAATGCCCGCATTCTTCTTGCATCTAGCTCTGCGCCTATAAATGTAATACGCTGAGACGGCAACAGC
Organism: Protopterus annectens; assembly: GCF_019279795.1. Taxonomy (NCBI): domain Eukaryota; kingdom Metazoa; phylum Chordata; order Ceratodontiformes; family Protopteridae; genus Protopterus; species Protopterus annectens. The sequence continues at coordinate 738,648,662 of NC_056736.1, forward strand.
ACAGATTTTCCCCAATTGAACGTGATTCCTAGTGAATGACCCAAACTGACTGTGGTCATAAGCGCCCGAAATAATAGATGCTTGGAGGTGGCAGTAAGGAGCCAGTCGTCTAGATAGGGAAACACTTGGAATGCTAGACTTCTCAAGTGAGCTGTCACCACTGCCAGACACTTGGTGAACACCCTGGGGGCTGTGGTGAGACCAAAGGGCAGTGCTTGGAACTGGAAATGACTGGTTCCCAGGCGGAAGCGTAAATGACTCCTGGACTCTTGACTTATCAGAATGTGATAGTAAGCGTCCTTGAGATCTATGGAGCACATCCAGACATCCTTCTCCAATAATGGGAGAATGGACTGAAGGGTGACCATTCGGAATTTGGATTTTTTTACAAAGCGATTCAATGAGCTGAGGTCCAAATGGGCCTTAAGTCCCCTGTCTTTTTTGGCACCAAAAATAGTCTTGAGTACGTTCCTGATCCGATCTGGTCGGCGGAGACAGGCTGGATGACTCCTTTTCTTAGCAGCTTTGAAACCTCGACCGCTGCTTGATTCCGCTGACTGGGTGGCACATCTGGGATTTTCCTGATAGGAAGAGGGGGGATCTAGGTGAAAGGGATGAGATAGCCTCCGGTTATGGTTCGGAGCACCCACTGATCCTTGGTGATAGATTCCCAAGCCTGTGGGTGTTCCGCAAAATGACCCCCGACTGGCTCCAGAGATGCGCAGTCGGGCCACGTCTCAGGGACGGGGAGCGTAGGATGAACCACGAAAGGAATCGCGGTCTCCAGAGTTACGGGGGCCTCTGCCGCCTCTGGGGCGGTGTCTTCCTGAATCCCCCCCCTGCCTCTACAGGGGGAAATCACTCGGTGGAGTAGGGAAAGACCTTTGAGATTTCCTGAACCACATTTTCCCTCCTCTCTGGGCCTTGGGGTAAGGTCTAGAAGGAGTGGAAAAATGGGCCCCCACGGCAGTCAAGGTCTTGCCCTCCTGCTTGCACCGAGTTAGTGTGTCCTACACCTTGGGTCCAAACAGGGAGGACCCATCAAAAGGGGCATCGGTGAAGGAAGACTTAAAAGCCTCCGCAAAGGGACACAAGCGCAACCAGGCGTGTCTTCTAAGAGCCGCACCTGTTCCCGCTGCTCTACTCGCCCCTTCGGCCGCATATGAGATGAGCCTCATGGACGAGTTGACTATCGAAGATAGGGTAGTCATCTGGGCGCCAACAGTTTGGGCTAACACCTCAGGAAGGTTACCCGTAAGAGACTCTCCTAACTCTTTGAGGAGGTCCCTTTGGAGCCTGGTGAAATGACAAAGGTAATTCAGCGACCACAGGGTAAAGGCTGCTGAAGAAAGGGTACGCTTCCCGTACCTATCCATGCTCCTGGAATCCTAATTAGGAGGGAGAATAGACATTGAAGCCTCTGCCACATCCTGCTGAGTGGCAGATGCCACCACCATCGCATCTAATGCAACTCCTTTGGTCAAAAATTCCTTTTGAGGAGGGGCTGAGAGGAACTTGTTAGGCCTGGTGGGCACCGGTTCCACAGAATCAGGGTGTTCCCACACCCTTCGAGAAACTAAATCTAGCAATTCATCGAAGGGTGGAGACACCCAGGAGGCAGAGGGCTGGGCCCCAAAAGCCTGGAGGAAGACTGACTCCTCTGCGGAAGGGGTTTTGGACTGCCAATCGCCTCTCTGTCTCAGGATCTCGAGGATATCTGAGAATGAGACGTCATCCGAGGACGATTTTGGGGACCCCTCCGCATCATCGAGGTCAGTATCTGAAGTGATAGACTCATCCTGGGAGTCAATGTGCTTCCTCTTGCACAATTTCTTCCTTGGAGGTTCATCCGAAGCGGATTCAGAAGGACCTCCAGGGAGAAGGGAACCCCCCAAGGGGGTATCCTCAGGCCCTGGGGCCCCGCTGTCATGGGAATGAAGCACACCAGAAGCACCAGTTCCCAAGTCTAGGGACGGTGAGGTAAAGACTTGCTGAGCCGGCAAGGACATGGCCAGCGCACTCCTCATGGCCTCAAAAGCAGGACCTCCAGACTCTACGGAGGATACCGGCTGAGAAACCACGGGCGGGAATCCCTGCGGCCGACGCTCCAAGGGAAGACTAGGCACCGAAGCTACCAGTTCCAAAGTGTTCCCCTCGGCCCTGACCGAGGAAGTCCCGGTACCGAACCCTGACGCCGAGGACAAGGTAGGAATGATGGTCGGAACAGAGAGGCTCCGAGGGAGTCTCGGTTCCGACTGGACGACTCTGCTCTGCTCTACCATCACAGACTCCAACGGCTCCGAGGAGGTTGGAGGAGGAATCGGATGTGTCGAAGTGGGGATCGGCTCCGTAGCCGAGTGGGCTGGAGCCGAGACCATTTTTGCAAAAACCGGGGACTGGAAAAGCCTCTGGATAACTCTGTCCAAATCTGAGTCAGACAACCTGGAGGATTTAGAGGAAATAGATGGGGGGCCGAGACGACTTCTCTCTTGGCTCCGAAAGACCAGAGCACCGGATCCGGAACCGTATGTATAAGTATTGGCGCCGAAGGGGACTTCGGGTCAGAGGGTGGAGAGTCTGAGCTGCACACCTCCAACGGCTCCGAGACCAACGGAGCCGAAGCAGATGATTCGCCTCTCGATCCCCCAACCTGCGGCTCCAACACCAATGGAGCCGAGGAAAGAGGTATCGAGGCAGACCCTTCCACCCGAGGCTCCGAAGCCATTGGAGCCGAGGAAGAAGAGGTCGACCTATGCATCTTGGAAGTCAGTTCCAACGGACTGGTCGGAGCCGACGACCTTTTCTTTTTAGAAGCTGGAGAGGAAGGAGAAGCCAAAGCTTCCTCAAAGGAGGGCTTAATAAGGCCCTTAAGTATCAACTTATTTTTACGTTCTTGAAGAACCCTAGAGGAAAAAGCATGACAAACACTAAATGTTTCCTGTAAATGTTTCGGTCCTAAACAATATACACAAACAGCATGGCTATCGGTAATAGACATTTTGTAGTTACACTTGGTGCACTTTTTAAAACCTTCTCTTTCGACATCCTGTCACACCACAGTTTTACCACAACGAAAAAAACAACCTTCAGTAGGGCACGAGCCCTTTGACTCAAACGGGACTGGCCTGAGATACAGCACCCAAAATGGGCAGAAGCCCTCTAACTTAAACGGGCTTAGCCCGATAAAACAGAACGTACAGTAAGACAAATTTAGCACACCCACACACAAATAAGGGCAAGGGCCCTCTAACTTAAAACGGGCCTTGCCCGGTAAATAGAAAAAATTACCAATCACACCAAAAAAGTTTACACACACACGTAAAGCTGTTAAAACAGCTGTTTGTTAAATTTATGAAGAAACCCCTAGGTCAAAAGACCAGAAAGTAACCAAAAAACTACTTAGCTCCAGCCAAGTCGAGACCACGTCTAGCTTGAAAAGCGGCAAATGAGATCTGGAGAAGCAGGCGTGGTGCATTCTGGGATAAGGGGTAGCCCAGCCAATTAGAGACTTCGTTCTACTATATAGTGGCCGAGTCGGAGCCGAGGGATCGGCTCCGAACCCATCAGTTATGAATGTAGGCGAGATAGGATCCCATTACATCTAACTGTTCGCTATGTGACTCTATTGAATTACTTAAAACCAAGCTGTTAAAAATTAGAAAACTACAGGTGGAGAACTGTTACTCTGTGGAATCCATTAAGGCACGGCGAGTACGGTGGATTGGACACTCTAAATTGGCCCTAGGTGTGAGTGTGTGCATGTGTGCACCTTCTGTGGAAGGTTGGGCGCTCGGCTGGCAACTCGACACCATAAAACTCCACTGCCAATAATGAGGAGACGGGTGATTCGCTGTGGCAACTCCTAACTGGGAAAAAGCCGAAAGAAGAAGAAGATGGCCATTACTATCTCCAAAAGAAGGGTGTAGCAATAGGGGCTGCTTGTGCCCCCATTTTTGCAAACATCATCATGTTATACAGGGAGAGAAAATTTGTTTTTGATGTTTTTGGGGTTTCTGTACTCTGGGGGTTAAACATGAGATACCTCAATGACATCATTATTTTTTGGAAGGAATCTGAAGTGAAATTGCAACAGTTCATTGACTACCCCCTTTTTTAAATTTATGGCCTGTTGGAGTAAAATAAGAAGTTATGTACTCACCATAACGTTCCATCTGAGTAGGTATCTTCATTTGTCTGCAACCTGTGGGATACGGATCTGATCTCGGTTCCGAGCCGGCAACTTCTAACATAGCATAGATCCGAGCTCCTAGCTCCTCCCCCTTACCCATAATCCCCTGCATGCCCTAACTGACCTCAGATCAAGTTTGCCCCATAGCACAACAGATAACAGGTGTCCCAATGGGAACATATGCTAATAACACAAGAGCGATCCAATCGGTCAGGGGGAAGGAGGGGGGGATGGTTGCAGACAAATGAAGATACCTACTCAGATGGAACGTTATGGTGAGTACATAACTTCTTAATCTGAAGTAGGAACTTCATTTGTCAGCAACCTGTGGGACAGAGTCCCCAGCTACCTAAGTCTTGGGTGGCCTTCATGGAAGGATATTCCGGAGCACCGCAGAGCCAAAGGACGCTCTACCTCGGGAAATAACATCTATTTTATAATGGCTGATAAAGGTGTGAGATGAAGCCCAAGTGGCTGCGGAACAAATGTCATCCAGTGGAACCCTAGCCTGAAAGGCTGCAGAAGTGGCAACGGTCCTAGTAGAATGAGCACGGACTCCTTGAGATGCAGGCCTTCCCGAGACTATGACCATCATATTCAGTCGCTTACCGCTTGCTCAGAGGTGACCTTTGCCTAACATACAAGGCCATGTCAAACCCAGATTTGATGAATGATGGTCATAGTCTCGGGAAGGCCTGCATCTCAAGGAGTCCGTGCTCATTCTACTAGGACCGTTGCCACTTCTGCAGTAGTTTTCTAATTTTTAACAGCTTGGTTTTAAGTAATTCAATAGAGTCACATAGCGAACAGTTAGATGTAATGGGATCCTATCTCGCCTACATTCATAACTGATGGTCATAGTCTCCCTATACTCATCACTCATCAGACCAATGATTGAGTACAATGCCCCATTCGGAATGTATCTGACCCGACACTTGCAGCAGCTGGAGAGGCCACAAAAGTTCCTCACCAAAAGGATAAAGGGTCTCAAACATCTGTCCTATGCTGCCCGACTGAAAGAACTCCAGCTCTATTCAGTCGCTTACCGCTTGCTCAGAGGTGACCTTTGCCTAACATACAAGGCCATGTCAAACCCAGATTTGATGAATATGCTTCACCTCAAAAATCTAGATCCGTCAGAGCCACAAGGGAGAGACTTAAACCTCGACACGGCTATTAATAGGACGCTGGAGGGATAGATTCATCACCCAAAGACTCCTATGCTGTGGAATAAAATCCCGGTATATGTGAGGCAGAGCACCTCGCTGGCCTTGTTCAAGAGAAATCTTGACCAATGGATGGGAGATCGCAGATATACCCCAGGGATTACCTCAGTGTCACTGCTCAACAGAGGCACAGCAAAATAATGGGTATAGTTCCCCATACTAAAGGGGTGGCGTAAGCCACAAAACTATGGGCTAGGCTTGTAAATGCCCTCGGGCAGATAGCCTAGTATGAACCTATGAACCTATGAACCTATGAACTCTGATATGCTAACAGAATACAACTCGAGATCCATCTAGAGAGAGAGAAACCTTCGAAACTGATTTTCCGAAATTACTTTTGGCAAATGAGATAAACAACTGATCGGATTGCCTATGACCAGCAGTTCTGTGGATATAAAAACGTAATTGTCTGTGTACGTCCAAGGAATGAAGCTTGTACTCTCCTTTGCTATGAAAGTTGGGGAAAAACACTGGGAGGTTGATGGATTGATTGATGTTCGCTTCTGAAGACACCTTAGGTAGAAAGGACGGGTTGATTCTGAGGTAAACCCTATCCGGGTGAAAAACCAAATATGGTGGTTTGACGCAAAGGGCATGTAATTCTGATACCCTTTTGGCTGAAGTTATGGCCACCAAAAAGGCTGTCTTCCAAGAGAGAAATTTGAGATCAACCATGGCAGCCGGTTCGAATGGGGGACCAGTCAAGGACTGCAAGACTAAAGATAAATCCCATGGGGGTACCACCTCTTTAACTGGAGGTCTAAGGAGGAAGGTCTTACACAGTTTGGAAGTGATAATAGGACCAGACTCTTGCCCCACATGACAGTATGAGATTGCTGCCAGCTGTACCTTGACTGTGGAAGAACTAGCCCCCTGGTGAAAGAGAGAGGTTAGAAAATCTAGAATCGATGATATCGGGGGCTGTAAATGGGTCTAAACGATGGTGTTTTGCCCAAATGGTGAAGCGTTTCCACTTACTCCGATAAACCTTCCTGGTGGAAGGCTTATGAGCTGCTACAAGAATGGCTTTAACCGATGATGAGATGCCGGGAGTCCTTATGAGGAGTGGAATTGGAGCAACCAAGCCGTCAGCTTGAGGTTGACCAGGTTCGGAGTTGGAAGACCGAGAGGATGCGAGATGAGATCCGGAATGGGATCCAGAATCCATGGTGGATACACTAGGTGAGACCATAGGTAAGGGAACCACGTCTGACGAAGCCAGAATGGGGCAATGAGGATCATTCTGCTCTCCAGCTGCCTGGCTTTCTGTAACAATTTCAACATCAGGGGTAGAGGAGGGTAAGCATAAAGCAGACCGGGAAGCCAAGCATGAACTAGAGAGTCTCTCGGGGACTTCCCTGGAGGGAGGATCGGAGCGAAGTAATCGTTGCATTTCGTGTTTGAAGGAGAGGCAAAAAGATCGCAACAAGGTCGCCCCCATCGGGCAAATACTTGCTCTGCCACTCGGTGGTTGAGAGACCACTCGTAGGGAGTCAGGATAGTACGACTGAGCTTGTCCGCTAAAATGTTGGACCTTCCCGGAATGTGCGTTGCTATGAGAAAGCGGTTGGTGGAAATCGCCCATTCCCACACTCTCATGGCCTCGCGGCAAAGGGGGTAAGACCTGGTTCCCCCTTGTTTGTTGATGTACCAGACTACTGACATGTTGTCTTGTCTGTACCGCAATTGTCCCTACCGGAAGAGAGTTGTGTAGTGCTTGCAACGTCAAAAGCACCGCTCTCATCTCTAGGACGTTGATATGCAAAGAGGTCTCTACGACGTTCCAAGTGCCCTGGACAGTTCTGCCTGAAAAATGCCCCCACCCCCACCCCAGGCGAGAAGCGTCCGTGGTCACTGTGTCGACTGGTGGAGGTAGTGAGAAAGGACGGCCCGTGTGGAGGTTGGGAGACTGGAGCCACCACAGGAGCAATTTTCTGCAAACCTTGCTTAAGGAAACAGGGTAAGACAGAGGGTTGCAATACAGGGACCATTGTACCAGGAGGGTCCACTGTAGAATCCTCATGTTCAACCGGGCCAATGGTAGCAGAGGGATTGCAGCTGCCATAGATCCTAGGGCCCTCAGAATCAATTCCGCCGAAGGAGTTTGCAGATGAAGAATGGCCTGCATGTGTAACATAAGGTTCCGAAGAAGATCCGGAGTCAGGAACGCAAGCATCTGTCTGGAATCCAGTCTTGCCCCTATAAAATCTAGTATCTGTGTAGGGGTGAGAGAGGATTTGGTCATGTTGATGGTTAATCCTAATAGAGGAGCCAGACTGAGAAAATAGTCCCTGCCTGAGCAAAGTAGATGCCTTGTTGGGGCTGTGAGGAGCCAGTCGTCCAGGTATGGAAAGACCTGAATTCTCTGGAGTCTCAGGTGGGCCGCTACTACCGCTAGGACCTTGGTGAACACCCTGGGGGCTGAGGTGAGACCAAAGGGGAGGACCCTGAATTGAAAGTGACTGGCTCCAAGCCGGAAGCGGAGGAACCTCCTGGAACGCTTGTCCACTAGAACGTGATAGTACGCATCCTTGAGGTCTATAGAGCACATCCAGTCGTCCTCCCGCAATAAGGGGAGGACGGATTGCAACGTGACCATTCGGAACTTTTGTTTGGGTACCATCAGGTTTAGGAAAGAGAGGTCGAGGATGGACCTCAAGTCCCCTGTCTTTTTTGGCACCAGAAAGAACCTGGAGTAAAACCCTGATCCGACTTGATCTGGGGGGATGGGCTGGATGGCTCTTTTTTGTAGAAGCTGCTGGATTTCTGCAGCGGCCGCCTTCTTTTGACTGGGTGGGATGTCGGGAAGGCTTCTGATTTTGGGGTTGGCTATGAAGGAAATTAGGTAACCTCTAGATATAATGCGAAGCACCCAGCGATCTGTTGTTATGGACTCCCATTTTGCCAGGTGCTTCGAAAAACGCCCCCGACTGCCTCCAGAGTGGAGCAGTCGGGAAACCCCTCAGGGGTTCTGCGTGGGCCTCTCAGAGAAAGGTTCTCTGGACCCAAAATTCCTCGGACCCCCTCTGCCTCTGGGGCGGCGTGCTCCCTGTCCTCCTCTGCCACGAGAGGACTGGTTGTCCTGAGCAGACTGAGACTGATGCGATTTTCGGAACCACATCTTCTTCTGACCGTTTTGGTTCTTGGAAAAGGACCTCTGGGGCACAGAGAAGCAGACTCCGATGGCAGACAAGGTCTTCCCGTCTTTCTCACTCTGGACAACAGTGTCGCGAACAGTTTTGCTGAACAGTGCAGAACCATCAAAAGGGGCATTCGCGAATGATGCCTTAAAAGGTTCCGAGAAGTCACAGTGACGGAGCCAGGCCTGTCTCCTCATGACAAGCCTGACTCTGCCTGCTCTAGTGGCTCCCTCTGTAGCATGAGACAATAGCCGCATAGAGGTATTAGAGATAGAGCGGAGGGTGGCCATTCGGGAAGAGTACAAATCCTTGTCTCCCTCCGACATGGACCCCGGGGGAGAAGCAGCGTATTCCTTAATTAGGTCCCGCTACATCCTAATAACGTGTGCCATATAGTTCAAGGCCCTCATAGAGAAGGTCGCTGAACTGAAGGCCCGCTTCCCAAGACGGTCCATCGCGCAAGACTCCTTGCTCGGGGGATGAACCGTGGGGCTCTCTTGAGCCAACTCTTTCTTAGTGGCTGCAGCCACCAACATGGCATCCACAGGGGGACCTCTGCTCCAATGTGATCTCTCTGCAGGGGGCTCAAAATTTTGTCTGGGCGTCTGGGGATCGGCTCTACGGTGTCCGGTTCCTTCCAAGCCCTAGAAGATATGAGATCCACCAGGGGGTCGGGTGGAGGGGGACACCCAAGAGGTAGATGGTCCTGCCTCGAACGCCTCAAGGAATACGGACTCGTCAGAGGAAGCCTTGGGGGCAGACCACCCACCTCTGATTTTGAGCATTTCCATGATGTCTCCAAAGGAGACATCCTCAGGGGGTGATCTCGAGGAGCCTTCCCCTTCATCCAAGTCCGTATCTTCTGTGAGACTCTCAGGGGAGTCTATGTGCCTCCTTTTGCACTTTGCCTTGTGGGGAATCTCCTTGGGGGGGGCTGTCCAAGGAGTCCTTACGGGCTGTAACCTGTTCCACTGGAACTCCTAAAGGCGCTGAGGCAGGCTGCCCAGAGGTCTGGATGAGGGGAGCCAGGATCAGATGAGAAGGAGTGCAGGAGGGAGCCGAAGCCAGGACTGGAGGCCTGGAAGCACTCGACAGTGCCCTCTCCACCGCAGCAAAAGCCGAGGGGGAGCCACTCTCAGAAGGATCTGAGATCAGACTCCCACTCGGATCCGAAGCAGGGATCGGACCCGGCGCAGAGTACGTCGGATCCGAAGGACCAGTGTGCTCCGACCGGGACGGAGCCGAAAGCACACCGAATCCCTTGGATCCGAAGCTCGGCCCACGGCTCCGAGAGGTCGGATCAGACAGACTCGAGGGAATAGTCGGAGCCGACGTGCCCAGCACGGTCGGCTCCGACCTACCCCCGGATCCAACGTGGCTCGGCTCTGAGCGCTCCAAGCCCGGAATGCGGGTCGGAGAAGGAGCTACAGGAGCGAAAAAAGGGGTCGAGCTCCCCCCCAGAGAGGGGGGGGGAGGCAAGAGCACTCCCGTCTGCATCTGGGCCTGGATGAATCTCCTCATCATCCGGTCCATATCCGCATCTGACATGCTAAAAGTGGACCTCAACGAGGCCACCGAGGCAGACCTGGAGTGTCGCCTCGATGACCTCGACGGGGACCGGATCACCTCCTCCTCGGGACCCGGGGAGAAACAAGGGGATCGGGTCTGAGGAGGAGGAGATCGCGAAGACTTGGACGGGGAAGCCCTCTTGGCGGGCGGGGCCAATGAAGAGTCCACGGCCCGCCGCTTAAGGTGCTTCTCCCGCCGCTTCTCTTTCCTGGCCTGCCTATCCTCCAGAGCCGAAGCGGGAGGGTGAGTCCCGGTCGGAGGAAGGGAGGCAGGGGTGACCGCTACCGGAGGGGTAGCGGGCACCGAAGCACCGGAGGCCGAAGCAGAGTCTGGGGGTAGAAGACCCGCCAGAACTAGCTTCGACCTTCGATCCTTGAGTGCCCTGGGGTTGAACGCCGTACAAATCACGCAACCCGAAGAGAGGTGTTCAACCCCAAGGCACCTAACGCACCGAGTGTGGCCATCAGCCAGTGAAAGCTTGTAACCACACTCGGTGCATTTAGAAAAAATTGCCTTAGGGGCCTCCGACATATTGAAGTAAGCACACTCACTAGGCCCCTAATCCAGTCACACACACACGCTACGACCAGCGGGGGAGGGGGAATTATACTTAAAATAAAACAAGTAAGTTAGATATGTAAAAGGAGAAAGGGTAAACCTATCACACACACAACCAGTCACTCAGAAGAAAAAATATAAAAACTTTTTTTCTCACAAAACGCCAAGAGCTCTGAACCTAGCTGTTGCTTGAAGAGCGGCAAACTAGATCTGAGGTCAGTTAGAGCAGGCAGGGGATTATGGGTAAGGGGGAGGAGCTAGGAGCTCGGATCTATGCTATGTTAGAAGTTGCCGGCTCGGATCCGAGATCGGATCCGTATCCCATAGGTTGCTGACAAATGAAGTTCCTACTTCAGATCTGATATTTCTTATTTGGATGTCCATCTTTCTAAAGATATGGGCAAGAACATTTTTGTTAGTAAAGTTTACAGGAAGCCCACCCACTCAAATAGCTTCCTGCATTTTGACACCTGCCATCCTGCTCACCAGAAAAAAGGTATAGTGAAGGCACAATTTATCAGCCTCACTAGAATGACTTCTGAGGATACAACTTTTGTCAATGAGGCAAACTTTTTAGTAGATATGTTTGTTTCCAGAGGATACCCTACGGTTTTGGTGGAAGCAATTTATTTAGAAATTCAACAAAAAAAGCACTACAGGTTTTTATCTTCCCCTTTTGCCTACATTTGACAACATTATGTCTCCATTAGTTGGTGACAGGGTTATAAATACACAAATGGATCACAGGATATCTTTTATTACTACCTTTACCCCTGAGTGTTCACATATATACAAGAATTTTGGGACTTATTGGCATACTTTGTGTTTTCAGTGAGTTTAAAGAAATATATAACAATGGTGTTAGGATGGTTTATGAAAGGGGAAGATGTTTTAAAGAAAATATTAGAAGCTGCAGGTTGTGTTAGAAAGGTACACAAAGATGTGTGTTTTGCAACTATTGTAAATATCTGACTGAATGGGACAAGGTGTTTGTGAATGGGATTTGTATAGAAACCCATTTTCACTGTAATTGTAACACCAAGGCTATTGCTTACCTTGCCCTTTACAAATTTTGCAAATGTTTTTATGTGGGAAAGAGACAAAAAGTTTAAAAAGCAAGTGTATGAACATATTTCTGACATTAGGAAGCCTAACAGCAAAAATGCTTTGGCAAAACATGTTTCTGAAAATCCTAACCGTGAATTTGCTTTCATTGGAATTGATCATGTGCCCAGAGATGTTAGAGGTGGCCCTTGGAAGGATATATTGGAACTTAAAGAGCTTAAGTGGCAAATTAAGTTAAATGCATGTTTTTCCCGGGGCTATTGCCAGTCTTTTGAAACTACGTTCTTATTGTATTTAACTTCTAAATATTCAAACAGTGAAACAGGTTTATATATGTTTTTGTTTGAAATGTTCATTTTTAGTGTTTGGTATGTTAATTGATTTGGTCACATGATTAATTGGAGGGTTATTGAAAAGGGGAACTTGTGTTATTTAACTCTGAAGTCGACTTTGGACATACTCTAACGAAAGCGCTAAAGTCTTGCTGACCACCCGTTTCCACATAGTCGTCCAACAGGCTCCTGGAGGACTGAGATGAAGGGATCGAGGACTTGATACTTCTAGCCACTGATGACTGTGTAACTGAGGAGACTGGCTCAGACTATTACTCCTGGTCAGTTCCAAAATAACCAGTGGAGCCGAAGGAGTTATCTTTTCGGGTCTGATTCCCTTCTAGTGCCTCAAAAAAAGGAACTTTCAGCAATCCCCTGACTATCAACTTATTTTTTCATTCCAGTAAGACCCTGGAACTAAACCCATGACAGAACACAAATCTTGTAGGTGTACAGCACCCAAACAGTACACACAGCTAGTGTGCCCATCAGTCAAGGGCATCTTTGGACAGCAAGAATCACACTTCTTGATGCCAGATTGCTTTGTTTTTTTCCCGTCTTTAGACATTATAGCAAACAACAAATTCTTGTCAAGGAAATTATTATAACTCACAAAGCTGTCACAAACTACTAAATAACTACTAGTAAAAATGAGATTAAAAAAAAAAAGGTCAGCTATATTTAAACAATCACACAGGAAGGAGAAAGGGGGGCTAGAGGAGAAGTCTCTAAACGACGATCTCTTCTAGCCTGAGGAGACATCTCTAACTTAAATGATGAAACCTCTTGAGAAAAGGGAAGCCCTCTAATTTAAACGGACTTAAGGAAAAAATTAACCATCTAACTCAAATGGGTTCATTAATGGAAGATAGGAGGAAAATTACTTTGATTTTAGATAGAAACTGGATAGGGAATTAACTATAGGCCTAGCGAAAATGACATGGATTCTGTTCAGGCCAGGTTCTTGATCATTTGTGTGAGTTAATGTCCAGTGGCTTTTTGTATTCTTCTGTTAAGGTACATTTGTCAGCCATTTCTGTTTATTTGCCTTTGGAGTTCCCCCTTTTCTAATAATGGTCAAGTTAAATGTTTTTTGAAAGGGGTTGTACATACTCATCTACTTAGGAAACAATTGTCTTTTTTGGGATTTGAACTTTGTGCTTGAGATGCTTACTCAGTCTCTGTTTGAACCAGTTCATGAGGCAGAATTGCAGCTGAAGCATCTTCTGTGTGGAGACATGCGTGAATGGGCGTACCTTCGTTGAAGGTTGTGCGTCAGAGCTGGCAACTCAGCATGTAAAAAAAATCTACTGCCAATCATTAGTGGACCGGAGTTCCGCTGTGGCGACCCCTAACCGGGAAAAAGCTGAAAGATACAACACCTGATATGATTTTCTAGGAGCAGATTTTCTCACTGCCTTTATTACCTGCTCCACATCCTCAGAAAAAACGGTGCCTGAAAGGTATTAAATGTTTATCACCCAGGCAGTCAGTTGAAGACTTTCCAGTTTTGGGTGTATGAAACTCTCCTCAGCTTGTGCGAGTAAATATAATCTGATCAGGAATTTTGTGGCAACTGCCCTTGGCCTAATTGAAAACAAGGGAGAACCAGTGATACCTTGACTAAAATGGAGTCACCACCACAATGTTTTGGAGAGTCTTCAGGATCTTTTGAAGAACCCAGGATATCAGTGGAAAGGGTGTTAAAACATACACAAACATTCTCTTCTGTGGAAATCAGAAAGCACCTGTCTTACAGGCCTGTTTGCAATGGGTCCTGGATCACAATTTTTTTAGTTGTCTGTTCTGAAGGGAGGAAAACAGATCTACTTGAGTTGTTTCCCACAGTTGGATCCAAATTTTGAAAGACCTAAAGATGAAAGTTGTATTGGGGGGGGGGGGTCTGTCTTGCTGCTGCTGAGCTTGACTGCAATGAAGTTTTTCAGTAAGAGAATGCATGAAGCCTGAACAGTCAAATTAAGCTGAGCTGATACCTCCCAGTATATCAAAGCAAGTGTGCAAAGAGAGCAAACAAATGGGGGGGGGGGGGGTACCGTATCTTATGTACCACATCACTGTACTTTGTTTTAGTCTACTGATATCTCTATTAACCGGCAGTGTACCCAATGGGCACCATGCTCTAGATATGCCAGCTATGGCTCTGTAAAGTCAAACAAGCTATTCCTACCTAAAAGGGATTTTCCTCTCCTGAAAACATTATGGACTGCCTCTTTATACAACTACAGAAGTCCTGGGGAGAAATGATTTAATGCCTTAAAAGCTTTATTAACTGCCAGCACTTCTCTTATATTTTATGTACTCCTCTGTCTGTCTGATTCCACAGAGCTTATACATTTACCTCTTTTGAAACTGTTCCCCATGCCAGGTCTGAGGCGTCTGTGGTAAGTGAATGGGGGGGGGGTCGAAGACCTGGACTGCAATCTATCTGGTCTACCCACTGGAGTCTTCCCCTTTACAAATCCAAAGACTGGATCTGGACAATGGGTGTAGAGACAGTATCAAGACTGATCTATGGTAATCTATATTGTATTTTCCTCGAGTGTATTCTGGCAGGTTGACTCATAAGAATCATGGATGCCATGTACCCATGAATCCTGAAAAACTCCCATCAAGATGGCTGGTTTTGACTGGAGAAAACCCAGGCAGAAAGTTACAGTTGTGTAATTAAACTTACCATAACAATAGATATTTCAATGATCACTACCACGATACCCTTTAGCTATATGGGTTATATCATACACAGGACACAACAGCTAACCAGCTGATAAAGCTTAAAGAGCATCTTCCGTGTACCCAAAGAATTAGTAAGCTCAAGCTGAGCTGCATACAATGAGCAATGTGAGCACCCAATCTTTCAGACCTCTCATGCCACTAGAGACAGGGAGGCTAAAGCACTGAAAAGGTCAGTGCTAATATATATTCTCATTCTGGCAACAAATACATACAAAATAAGGAGGATGGAGGGAACAGCTATTACAGCAGTGATCATTCAGACACTGACTGCTATACGTTACAGTTACTTACACAGCTCTCTATCTTTCATCATGATCAATACTGCAGTAGGCCTTGCTATACGGGTACCTTATCACAGCTTAGACTGACTAGGAGAAGGAAGGATGAGGTTCTGATAAAGTCTTTAGATGAAAGCGCTCTTCTAAAATAAGTAATGCCAGATTTGAGAAGAATGGGAATCCCTAAATTTACCTTGCTTTTTTTTGTTTTTGATAGGTCTAAGTAATAATAGATTACTTGTTTAGCTCTTCTGCATTTACTTTGTTTTAGTCTACTGATATCTCTATTAACCGGCAGTGTACCCAAGAACTGAAAAGGGGATTACTTCTCATCATTAATGTCCTACAGAGACTGAGATTGAAGTTGGCATCATCTTGGAGATGTACCCTTTTGCTGACTGTGTTACAAACTCACAGAAGCATAGGTGGGAAAAAGGAGGCAGCCGCCCTGGGCATCAAAGTGTTTGGGGGCATGATGGAGATGCATTTTTTTTCTGTACCGGCATTGCTGAATACTGGTACAGAAGGCACTTCAGTACTTCATTTGCATTACAGTAATGTGCATTATACCTATAAAACTGAGAAAAACTTGTAAAGTGCTATGTGCTGTTTCTTTGACATGAACTACCATTGCCCATTCTCTTGTCTATGTGTATGAAATCACTGAGAATTTTTTTTCTTCTTTCATCACTTGAAGAGCTGAGGGAGCACATATTTGGCTGTAGGAAGCCAACCTGCTTTCCATAATAAAAGCCCGTCTTTCTTTTTGCTCTTCACTTGAAGAGCTGAGGGGGTGGGGCACTATATCAGGGGAATGGGCACCATGCTCTAGATATGCCAGCTATGGCTCTGTAAAGTCAAACAAGCTATTCCTACCTAAAAGGGATTTTCCTCTCCTGAAAACATTATGGACTGCCTCATGGTACCCTCTACATCTTCTACCAATACTAATTCACTTCAGAAATGCACTGTTGTCTGTTTCTTAATTTACTTACCCCCTCACCATGAGCAAACCACAAAGAAAGGCAAACACATGACTTGTTCATCTTGTATCGATGCACATCGTTAATGCTAACTTTTATACCCAATACATTTTAATTTCTGTTCTTCACAATCTAATTCTCTGCATTTTAACTAAGTCATCAGAACAGAGCCATATAATCAGAAATGCAGCTTCTTGCCATTCTTTTCCGAGGATATAGAACTTACTTCCCTAGAACCTTCATACGTCTCAAAATCTGAATCTTTTACAATGTTCCTTACTTCCCTAGAACCTTCATACGTCTCAAAATCTGAATCTTTTACAATGTTCCTTACTTCCCTAGAACCTTCATACGTCTCAAAATCTGAATCTTTTAGAATGTTCCTTCCTTCCTAGAACCTTCATATCTCAAAATCTGAATCTTTACAATGTTCCTTACTTCCTAGAACCTTCATACGTCTCAAAATCTGAATCTTTTACAATGTTCCTTACTTCCCTAGAACCTTCATACGTCTCAAAATCTGAATCTTTTACAATGTTCTAAAATCTTTTCTTATAGACAAACTATGGACATCTGGTACATACCTTCATAAATCTCTCTCTGAAAAAGACATCTGAACAGAAATGAATCGGGGATTATATTTGTATTTCTGTATTGCTCATTTACAATAACCTTTGCACTTTCAAGAGGAATTATTAACATTGTTCTTTTTATACTCTGAACGTCTTGGGTTATGAATGAAAACAGCTTAAAAGAATCTGCTCAATTAACCGGTCAACCAGCCAAATGAATGTCCCATATCTTGACGACACCAACCTGTACTGCCCGACAATGGCAAATATCACCTGTATGTACGTAACAGCAGCAGCACTGATCCCTAAAATACCCCAAAAGTATGCAGTGGATGCTTGAAAATAAG
Source organism: Protopterus annectens (assembly GCF_019279795.1). Taxonomy (NCBI): domain Eukaryota; kingdom Metazoa; phylum Chordata; order Ceratodontiformes; family Protopteridae; genus Protopterus; species Protopterus annectens. The sequence continues at coordinate 738,665,675 of NC_056736.1, forward strand.
TTCTCTTGGAAACCTGCCAGTACAGTATGAATCTTCCAGATTCTGATAACCTGGACTGAGTTTGTCAATTTGGAAAAAAGAGGCAGCTCAATCTGACATCACTTAGGCCTTCAGGAAAAGAATAGCCTTCTTATGAGTAATTACAGAACGGTGAAAGTTATAATAATCCACCAGCTGAGTTTCTTTATCCCTCAGAATAATCTCATCCCATATCAATCCCACCTCCAGCTTTCTTCAGTTCCTTTAGCTCTTCATTTCCTATGAAGGTGAACAAAGGATAATCAGTGTCAAAATGGACCGTTTAAAACTGGTTGTCTCATGCTATAGTTTTTTGTCACTTTTGCCGTAAAAAGCCACTTCCAGGCAAGGTTAGGGCCCAATCTACCAGAATACTGGCTTTGTGGGCTCTACAAGTCTTCTAGAGGGAATATTTTGGTCATCCGTGAATATTTTTACAAAGCATTACAAATCAGGCTCCTTTTCCAGGTCCAGAGCACCTTTTGCTAGGACTATTCTTCACGGGCTACTGGCCTTTTACCACTCCTCCCTTTCTCTACATGTCCTGGTAATCTAACTATGCAGCTCAGGCTACTGCAATAGTGATCTAATGATGGAGAGAGTACAGTTGTGCAGGTAAACTTACCATAACAGCAGATGTTTGAATTAATCACTGTTGTAGTGGGGCCATCCTCCCCTCCATATATCCTTCTTGTATCCTTTTTTTCTTTTGCCAAGGTGTAGATATTTAAATTATCATTTTGTCCTATTATATACTTAAAAGTCAGAGCTCTAGCCTCCCTTTCACTTGGGCAAGAAAGATCGCAAGGTTTGACACCCTAACCACTGATTTTATATGGCTGTCCTTGAACCCTTCAGTAGTTAGGGTTTGTGGAAAGTGCACTGAAAATCTGGATGCTGGCTGTTCATCCTATCCTTGGCAGGATGTAACAGCATAGGCTACTGCAACAGTGATCTAATACTGAAGAAAGCATTACCAAACTGGGGGTGGCGTATTGGAAGACACGGAGGAGCACTGCTTACACCACACACACAGGGAAGAGAAGTCAGAAATACATATACTAGGCAGGGGGGTGCAGTCAGAGTATGGACTGAAATCATCCTCCTGCTCTGATGCAGAAACACAAATTAAAAATAACTTGTAGATTATTTCTGAACTTCAGTCCACCAACATGAGTAAAAGAGGAAGACATTACCTGCTCTGCTATACAAGATCCCTAAATGATCAGGACTTGAAATACATTTCTGTAGCTGTCTTCAGATTAGGGGACAACAGAGCAAATCAGGAGGGGAATTTTATAGATTTTCAGGGAATGTATCGTTGAAACATCTGCTGACCGAGGAATTACAGGAGAGTTACTGGTAAGAGTTCCCTAATATGCTACATCAAATCCTAACTGCAATGAGTTGATGAAGAGTATTATACGTCGAAGTACGAGGACGGCCACACACCATATTCTCTTAGAAAGGCTAATTAGTAGTAGTACAGAGCAATGAAATAGTAGTACCTCCAACTCAAAAAAAAGTCCCCCTTTTCTGGTGTGTATAGGCAAAGCAAGGAGGCGGCCTATTAGACATTACAGTTGCACACCAAATGATTAACATGAACTATATGTCAACTAGAAAAGACACCATGACACAGCTGCCTCTTACAGAAAGTACAAACCTGACTCGAGTGTAGGGAATGCAAATGAATACAACAGTCATGGGGCAAAACAGACCAGGAAAGAGAAAGTGATATAAAAGGCGTTTAGTTTTTCAATAAAGTACCTTCTCTTCAAATATGTACATATACAACATAGCAGCTAACATGTCAGTGCATCTGCACATACAACACAGCAACTAACATGCCAGTGTTATATGCATATACAACACAGCAGTTAACATGCCAGTGTATCTGCATATACAACACAGCAGCTAACATGTCGGTGTATCTGCATATACAACACAGCAGCTAACATGTCGGTGTATCTGCATATACAACACAGCAGCTAACATGCCAGTGTATCTGCATATACAACACAGCAGCTAATAAGCCAGTGTATCTGCAATCTTAGTCAGAATGGGGATTCATTATGCTTTCCTCATGGCAGTGCACACACGTGTCGATGAAGGCAGTTGCCCAATGGTAGTAGTACAATGACACCCAGCCCAGAATGCATTTGTATCTGCCGCCCCTCCTCAGAGGGAATATGCTAACTTGTGGCCAGCTTTGCCTCATTCCAACAAAGACAGGTAACCCCCATACACCCTCCCAGCTCCATAAGATGCCTGAGCCTCTAATCAAACTCAGCTCATCCAGGCTACAGTCAGGGCTTTACATCTCCCTATACCAACATGCTAGCTTACATCTCTGCAGTAGAAGCTAACTGCACCATACACCTTCATCACTTATTCTGGAATATTTAAAAATATGTAATTTTCACAGTCCAGAGACCACGTCTGATAAACCTGCTGAGTGTGATGTTACCTAGGCTTGACTGTACAACACAGAATCCACTTTTCGCTACAAAATATTAATGCGCTTTTGAGAACCTGAAAGACAATCACTTTTCAAAATAATTACAACACAAAGCAAGTTAAAGGCCAAGAATTCAGATACTGAACAGTGCTAGAACAGATCAACTGCTTCCTTAAATTACTATCTCACTGTACCATTTTCAATAAAGTAGCCAAATTCTTCTCTTAGCTTGCTAGCTCAGTCATTATGAATAAGTTGCCCTGTCCAGTCCACTGCCCACCACAGATTTTTAGCATGCATTTCCTTTATTTACCACTAGATGGAAACCTATTACTTACAGTAGGAGAAGTGGCAGCCGAAAGCAATGGTAAAATTCCACCACAAGCGATAATAATGTTGTCTACCATCTGGGAAATCAGGTGAATTGTATTGTGTACAAAAATAATGTTCTCATTGCTGTTGACGAAGTCCATTACTGATTTAGTAGAATGGCTAAAAGTAAAGAATTCGAAAATGTTACTAATGTAATAATTATAATAATAAAAAAAATATATATATATATATATATATATATATATATATATATATATATTCACACACACACAAACACATACACACAAACATCAACAAAATAAGTATAAAAGCACTTATCTAGGATAACAGAGACAGATGCATAATGAAGCAGGTACCAGTGCAGTTGTATTATACTAACTTTCAGTCAGAATTTCTAAAACACTTGGATTTGATCTCACTGCCTGGGTGCTCAGTCTTTTGAAAGCTAGACAAGTCTGTCTTAACTTCATTTCAGCTAGTAGGGGACTTGTTTACTACTGCAACAATGTTTTAAGTATGTTTATTAGACACACAAATATGTATTCAAAATAAGACTGTCTTTGGCCTTGGAAGCACATTTCTAAAAATACAGATGGCTATTAACTGGTTGTAAACTGAACTGTCAATAACACTAGTGGAGGCAGGACAAACCACATCAATATACCCAAACTGCAGATTTGACACAAACTGGCAGTTGGCACAGAGGAATATAGAGCTGTTAAGCTGTTTCTGTGCTCCAATGGTCCAGGGTTTGATTTCCTCAGGCTTCTCTGTCTGACTGCGTGACTATGAGCGAGTCAGTCAACCAGAAAGTTTGAAAAACATCCAGAGAAATCAGTGCTCCATAACCTAGTAAACAAATACAAAGAAATAAAAGATTTGAGGCCAAATGGTAAGGCCAGCAGTGTACAAGGAAGCACTGACTTCACATGATAACCTCTCACTCCTCCTGACAACTGTAATACATAAGCAGAAAGTAGAAAACAAGCAACTGAAGAGGAGAGGAGGGTTTTAAGTGTCCATATCTCTCATCAAGCACAGAAAATACAAGCAAGTGAAAGGACACAATGAAAAGGAATATTAGGGAAATGGACAGAAAAGCAGAATGACCTCCATCATTAGACAAGTTAGCAAAAAATAAAACAAATACTCAACATCCAATATGACTGAATCAACTCTACACAAAGCAATACATTCAAAATAAAAGACAGTACAGCCAAATACCCAAAAATAAATGAGTAGACTAGACAAAAGCGCTTACTGGTATTTTTAAACTAAAAGATTGCTTCAGATTGGTACAAAAGAAAGTCAAATTGGTTTAAAGCAAGAAAATGTCATGTGACAAACACAACCAATACAAAAGCGAGCATTCATTTCCATGGCAGCAGCTCAAGAAATACTTTAAACACAGTTTACAGGTAACAACAGACAACTGCTAAATGCAATACACATTTACATAAGGTTTTATGGGTCTTCTTTTTAAGGGACTCAAAATTAAGAATGTGAGCTGTCAAGGAGCTGTTGCCTGTAAATCTAGGGCTCAATTCCCCCAGCCTCCATTTGTGTACTGTGTGATTCAATCCAAGTCACTTAATCAGACAGTGCTCTGGAGAAACTGGAAAATTGGCACTATGGTGATGCAGCTGACACAACCCAACTGACAACAGCAGCAACTAATTAGCCCGGTTTCTGATTAGAAATTAAATTCTTGCAGTATGCCAACCACCTGTGAAGTCAAACAGGTTCATAGTTTCATACTAGGCTATCTGCCCTAGGGCATTTATAAGCCTAGCCAGAGTGTGTTTGGCTTTCGCCACCCATTTTAAATTAATTTTGCTATGCCCTTTTTTGAGGTTGGTATACTGTGCCTTTGTCTAACAGTGACACAGAAGTGATACCCGGGGTAAACCTACGATCTCCCATTCACTCATCAAGATTCCTCTTGAAGAGAGTCAATGAGGGACTCTGCCTAACCTGGACTGGGATTTTATTCCAGAGTGAAGGGAGCCTCTGGGTTATGAATCTGTCCCTCCAGCATGTCCTATTTATTCCAGTGCTGAGGTTCAAGTCTCTCAAGCAAAGTAGCTTGATGGGATTTGGATTTTCTGAGATGCAGCATGTCCATTAATTCCGGGTTGGACATGGCTTTATACGTCAGGCACAGATCGCCTCTGAGCAGGCGGTATGCCACTGAGTAGAGCTGGAGTTTCTTTAACCGGGCAGCATATGGCATCTGTTTGAGCCCTTTGATCCTCTTGGTGAGGTACTTTTGGGGTCTTTCCTGTTGCTGCAGGTGTCTGGTATGGTACATCCCAAAAGGGGCATTGTACTCAATTAAAATCACACACATGCATATATCTGTATAGAGGTATACACACGTACAGAAAAGGAGCTCCATAACATTTTTATAAACTGCAACATTAGGACAAATGCAAAACAGTGAACCATATGGTAATCTTTTTTTGAACAGCAAACAGTGGGCATCTGTATTAACTAAAGATTTATAATATGAATATAGAAAAAATAAGGGTAAAATATAAAAAATTTAATTTTTTTTAATTATTGTTTTTTTTTTTGCTAGGGGGCTGTGCATCCTGAACTTCCCCACCCCTATATATATATATATATATATATATATATATATATATATATATATATATATATATATATATATATATATACAGATATATATATATATATATATATATATATATATATACACACATATATATATATATATATATATATATATATATATATATACACATATATATATACATATATATATATACATACATATATATATATATATATATATATATATATAAAATAGATATACACACACCATATGTACCAGTCCAGAAGACACACTGTCTTGCAGTAAAGGAAATAGTTAATTCGCATAATTTGAAACTGCACTGCTCCAAATTAGTCCAAACTCAGAATGAATGTACTTTAGAATCTGAGGGTGTGGCAACACTGTTTTTACTAGGAAGTGCAGTGGGCCAAGCTCCCTCTACAAAAACACATTTAAATGTTTTACTTAATGTTAAATGCATTCACTTGGCATCTCTGTTATTTGCAAACTATTTTAGGTTAGTTACTTTTTACATATTTTGCAGTTTTTGGTATATTTTGTAGTTTGTTGCCAGGGTAGGTGGAATAGTCAATTTTTTCCTCCATGATCCGTTCTCTCATAGGAGCACGATTAGAAAAAATTGTGCAATAGTTGGCACTATACAAGTAATAAGCATTCATGAAGAAAGCATAAAATGAATGGAATCCTAGCATAACAAGTGACAAAAATGATGTTCATAGGTGATTATTAGGCTAATGCCCCAAAAGCCCTTACAAGCCTAGCTAAGTTTATCTCACGTCTCCCAATTTACTAATAGCTAGGTGAACTAAGTTCAGAGGTACAAGCCAATGACATGTTACCTAAAACCAACTGCCTCTGTCCGTGATGGACAAGGGCACCAACCAATGAGTACATTTTTGAATGCTCATCCACTGATCCAGGTTGCACTTGAAGAGGGTTATGGAAAGGCTTTGCTTTATGTGAATGGGAAGCCTGCTCCAGAGAAGAAGTATCATTTGAGACATGCATCTCTCTCCCCAACATGACTTATTTGTGTCAGAGGCTAGGTTACAGTCCTTGGAGTGAGTTTACAAATGTGCAACATTTCCATTAGGGCCAGGTCGGAGATGGCCTTGTAAGCTAGACACAGATCACCGCTAAGCAGTCTATATAAGATAGAATAAAGTGACAGGGCTTTCACTCTTTCCACACAGGATTTATCTTTCATACCCTGCATCTTCCTGCTGAGAAACCTCTAGGGTCACTCCAGCTGTTGCAGAAGTCTGGTGAGGTATATGGAAAAAGGGTGCATTGTATTCAATTACTGGGCTGATGAGGGCAGAGTAGAATGGAATTATAACGTCCTTTGATCTAGAAGCCATGCCCTTACTTATGAGTTGTGCCACACAGAAAGACTTCCTCATCATGGTGGACACATGGAGGTCGAAGGTCAGATTGGTGTCAACCTGTGTACCCAGATCACATAACACTGGGTCCACTCTTGGGGGGGTTTTGTCTATATTATAATTCGTTCGGGTATTTGCTTTCCCACAGGGCTTAATTATGCATATTTTTGCATTTAGTTTCAATCCTTGGTTTTGGCACCAATTGTTTATTTGCGTTAATCTTTTCTGCAGTATACCAGTGTAGTTCTGGGATTTGATGATTGCCCTTAATTTGCAGTCAGCTGTGAACTTGGTCAGCCAAAGGCCATCTACCTTTGCCTTGACTTCTGAGAAATATATTCCAAACAGCAGATGGCCTAGCACAGAGCCCTGTGGTACTCTACTGGTGACTGGCCTCTTGGTAGAGGAAGATTTATCTACTTTGGCAGCATGTGACCTGTAAGTGAGCCAATTGGCTATCCACCTAGTGACATAGGGGTTTAACCCTAGTTGAGAGAGTTTTTCTATAATACTTGAGAGGGTAACTGTGTCAAATGCCATGGGCAGGTCAAGGAAGGCAGTGTGCACAGTCTTTCCCTCATTCATGGCCTTGGTATCCTTCTCAAATAAGTCAACCGGATTCAAGAGACACAATATACCTTTGACAAATCCAAATTAGGGGGGTCTATTGTCTGGAGATTACCTATGTCTCTGTTGATAAGGTCCATGATGATTTTTTCCATGGCCTTGCAGATGACACTAATCACACTTATGGGCCTATAGTTCTGGTTGATGAACCACCTTTGCGCACAGGGATGGCTGTTGCTGTCTTCTATTGTTCCAGAAAATAGACTGTCTGGAAGCTATGGTTTAATAAGGATGTAAAGTGGTTCTGCTAGGTCATGTTTTAAGTTATTTAAAAAGCAACCTGGAATGTTGTCAGGGCCCACAGAAGCTGAGTTTTTAGCCTTAGTGTGTGTGCATGGAGAAGATCTGTTCTCGAGACAGTAGGCTGATGAAAGGTGACGGTATACTTTGGGGGGGGGCAATCTGTCAGGACAGGGAGTACAGTTTGATCCAAATCTTGCAGCAGGCTGGCTATTTCCTCCATTTGAATATAGGTGGTGCATAGCTGGGTCTTCCCTCTTATTTTGGACACAGTTAAAAATGCTTTGGGATCATCATTAGCTAGGGAGGCATTTTTGCTTCATAATTTGCTTTTGAGGTCTCTGATTTGTTTTTTTTGTTTTTTTTTGTTTTTTTTAGTTTTTTTTAGTCTAGTGAAGGATTTCTTCTTCAGCCGAGCCTGCTCCCATTTATTCCTGGGCATTAGTTTTTCTTTTGATGTATAGCTTGGTTACACCAGAGGTCGGTGGCTTGCTTTTCTGGCAAGAAATGGGCTTAATCAGATCCAGTATTGCTGATTCTATACAACTGCTTAAGTGGCTATACAGGGCATTAGTGTACAACTCTGTATAGGATTCTGTATTATCTGGTTTTGGGGGAGCTTTGAAATTTCTTATGCTGGCATTTAATAAGAGGTAATTTGTTTTGGAAATATTCTTCAGCGTTTTTGAGCTTGATGAGGTATCTGATCTTTTATTCATTTCAAAGGAGACCTATTTGTGGTGTGATCTTAACCAATTAGGAAGTTATTCGGGGGGGGGGGGTGCTGGTAACTATTATGTCTAGAATATTAGAGCCCCCTAGTGTGTGTGCTGGCCAGCTGTTCCAGAGCATTTGCATTGACAAAGACCAAGAACCTCTAAGCCTGCATGTCAGTGGTCAATTATGTTCCCCAGCCAATGAAAGGATAGTTAAAACTACTCATGAGTAAGGTACTGAGCTGTATTGGTGAGTGATTCTAGTAGGTTCTGCTGTTCGGTATGTCTTTCTTGGTTCATGGTGAGGGACCTAGAGCTGGCAATGATGTGGTGGGAGATTTTGCCTGTGGTTAGTGGGACATGTAGTAATTTGAGAGTGTCATACTGTTTGGTAAGAATGGAGGTGTACTTCTCCGTTATGAGGATGGATACACCGCTACCTTTGGTTCTTTCTTGTTCAGATGGTGTTCTGAACATATAAAAGGCATGGCAGCCTAGCATAGCCGAGGTGATTTTCACAGCTTTGAACCATGTTTTGGTAACTGCACAAATGTCAATATTTTCCAGGGTGAGGAGTGCTTCTAGGGAGTGTAGTTTCTTGACTCCTAGCTTTGAGTACCTTGAATTTATCTAAAGAGGATTTTGTTAAATTGGGAGATTGGTTACACTGCCACTTTTTTAAAAAAGGCACAATAGGGGTAGGGTAATACCTTTGCCAGTATCCTAATGCCTAGAGGAGACAGGTGCACACAAGCTCTGGCAAAGCAGTGTGGCCTGTTGACCATGACCTTCCAGGCTGACAAATACTGGATCTCCTTGGATTAACATCAAACATTAAGCCAATTGCTAAAGTCAATCATTTTTGTCTCTATTGTGGCATCATCCTTGGTGAAGGTAGAATGCTAGGCTCATACCCACCTGTGATGCATTCCAAGAACTCAGTCATGTCTCTATTCATATAGTCCAGGGAGGTACACCTCAGGTCATTCACACCCACATGGACTATGACAGAGTCACACTGATACCTGTGGCTGAGTGACCTGAGTGCTTGTATAATCTGTCAGATCATGGCACCTGAATGGCAGCTAACCTTAACGCTCTCCTCATTAACTAGTAAGGGGGACATCTGTGTGTCTCACTATGGAGTCTCCTGTGACCAATATGTTGGGTTGTTTCATCTTATGGGCTTGTTTTTTGTGCTTGTGTGTTGTAGTTGTTGTTGACTTTGTTGTGTGTATATGTGGTTTCTGGAGGCAGCATTTGGGTGGGCTCTGAATTTTTGGTAAGTTACTAGTGAGTGCCTCCATACATGTGGGTTTGTGTCAAATCTTTATTCGGTGTTGCAGGTAATGTGTATGTGCCGACAACCTGTTTGGCATTTAATATGTCTGTACGTAAAAGTTCTGTCTCCATTTCCAAAGTGTAATTACATTTCTCACACACAGTATTTGTTAATTTCAAGAGTAAATGGTTGTCGGTATACATGAGACAATTGCTGCATTGTCTCAAGATGCCAATGTCATCCAGGCTGGCCACAGACATGCTAGAAAACTGTCCATCCATGATCCTTACTGTGGTTTTACTCAGGGAAGGGAATGGGTTAAGTTGGACTGGACTGTGCTGGTGGCACAGTGTGTGTAAATGGGAACTATACTTTGTATAGTTAAAAGCAACCACACAGAGCAATGGTGCTCAGCTCACAACTTATTTGCTCCTAGAGCAACAAGAGGCTGGGTGTATACTGTTAGTGATAGTAATTCTAGAGGAATTTCAGTATCAAGGCATTTGGGTCTATACAGGGCACTGCTAACAGCCACTGTGCAGAGAGCAGCTTAGCACAAATGCGAAGCTTAAATACAAGCAAAGAGGAACAAGTTTTAATCTAACTACCAATCAGGAAGGCACACAGTAAGCCCACCTGCAATCCCCAACTCAGATAGGTCAGATCAGCAGACTTCTGACACAAGAGTGCAGAACAAAACTTCTTAATGTTGAATGGCTGGTTTGGAGCCCAAGTGTAAGAAGACCACATAAACTATCTACAACAGCCCTAGAAAGTACAGTTGTATAAAATCTTACCATAATGGTAGATGTCCCTCTCTTCACTGTTGCAGTATTCTTTAGGTTGCTTTAAGGTACGCCGTACATCACACGTATGCTCCTTGTATAGTGTAGGGCATACAGGTGACGTCCAGACATACTATCCTCAGAAATGAGACCCCCAGAAGGAACGGCAATCCAAGGAAAAGAGAGGTAATCAGTACATCCAAAAGAGAAATGGACCAGGCAGCACAGGGAGGGAGTAAATACTGCAATAGTGAAGAGAAGGACATCTACTATTATGGTAAGATTTCACACAACTGTACTATGTCGTCCTGTTTCACTGTTGCAGTATTAATTCCATTACAGATAGTCTCACTGGCAGATTTCTGAGAAGGGGAAAAAAAGAAAATAGGCAAATGAATACACTGATTAAGGGACAACTCATTCACCACCTTGGGAATAAATGAAGGATTAGTACGCAAGGACACCCTGTCCTTCTAAAAACCAAAAAAGAAGGGCAAGCCATAAGGGCTTGTAGTTCAGACACCCATCTGGCAGAAGTAGGGGCTAACAAAAGTACAGTCCAAGAACAATGTTGCAAAGAAGTTGAAGCTGCACTCTCAAAAGGAGCCAGAGTCAATTTTTTCCAAAATAAAATTAAGATACCAGCGAAGAGGCTAAGGCTTTCTGGGAAGCCTAGTATGAAGGCACCTCTTAGGAATTATTTAGCTTCAAATCTAGAAGCTAAAGGAGAAGACAAAGCCAGACAAGCAGAGATAGCTGATAATGAGAAGTTATGTACCTACCATAACGTTCCATGTTAGTTGTCTTCTCTCGCCTTCTTTCTTGCTGGATGGGTTCAGAGCCGATCCTCGGCTCCGACTCGGCCACTTACTAAAGCTCGAGAGCTAATTTTACCTGCTCAAGGCAATCCTATATCCCATGATGCAAGGCGATGACTACCCAGATCTCGTTTGGTAGCTAAGGAAAATTATGCAATATATTCCTCCAACTGGAGAGGAGGAGGAAGAGGTAATAATAATAATCCCCCGAAAAAGATCAACCTGATCTAGTGACACTAGTAAGCTGATTAGCTGGAAAAATTGGATCAAGACTCTTAAAGGAAGGGGAACAATCTTCTCGGTCTGACCAGGCTAGGGGGATGGTGGGCGGGACGCAAGAAAGAAGGTGAGAGAAGACAACTAACATGGAACGTTATGGTAGGTACATAACTTCTCAATGTTAAGTTGTCAATCTCGCCTTCATTCTTGCTGGATGGGACTGCGTCCCTAGCACCTCTATCCTGGGTGGCTCAATGGAACAGACTCTTGAGAACGGTGGAACCAAAATTTGCTCTGTCTCTGGAGGCCAAGTCTAATTTGTAATGCGAAACAAAAGTATGAGGAGAGGCCCATGTGGCTGCTGCACAAATAGTGGCTATTGGAAGTCTAGCTTGAAAAGCTGTAGATGTAGCTAGTGCTCTGGTAGAATGGGCATTTGGCCTAGAAATCAACTCTTTATGTCTGAGCTGATAAATGCATGTAATCACAGAAGACAGCCATCTAGATAGGGTTACCTTGGATACTGGAAGGCCTTTCCTGTTCTCTGCATAGGATAAAAACAGTTGATCAGATTTTCTAAAATGTTTGGTTCTGTCCAGATAATATCTGAGTTGGCGGTGAACATCGAGATAATGTAGTTTTTGTTCCGCTCTATTAGAATAATTTGGGAAAAAAACTGGAAGATCAATAGATTGATTTAAGTTCGTCTGCGATGCCACTTTGGGTAAGAAAGACGGATTAGTCCTTAGAGAAACTCTGTCTTTGTGGAAAATTAAGTAGGGAGGACGAATGCAGAGGGCATGAAGCTCAGATACTCTCCTGGCAGAAGTAATGGCGACTAGAAAGAGTGTCTTCCAAGAAAGAAATTTCAATGAACAGGTAGCCGCAGGTTCGAAAGGGGGAAGAATCAAGGATGTTAAAATTAAATTTAGATCCCACTGTGGTAAGTAAAAATATACCTCTAAGGAATGCCTTGCAAAGTTTATGTGACATGATGTTGTGGTCCAACAAGCCGATATGAAAATTTGAAATGGCTGCCAGCTGAACTTTTACTGTGGAGGAAGAAGATCCTGAATGAAAAATCTCAGCTAGGAAGTCCAAGACTGAATGAATCGGAGCAGTAAAGGGATCTATGTTCCTAGCTTTTGCCCAGAAGTAGAAACGTTGCCATTTACTAGTGTAAATCCTTCTGGTGGAAGATTTAAGGGAAGCTACTATGATATCCCGGACGGGATTAGAAATCATAGGAAGCCTGGCTAGGGATGGAAGTGGAGCAACCAAGCAGTGAGGTTGAGAGAAGGTATGGATTGGTGCAGCTGCCCCGACTGGTGGGTCAGAAGATCTGGAACCGGGTCCAGATGCCATGGCTGTACCAAAAGATAACGATGTAGGAACGGAAACCATATCTGTCGAGGCCAATAAGGGGCAATGAGAATTAACTTGGCTCTCAAGGCGGTTGCTTTCTGAATTACTTGTGGTATTAGAGGGAAAGGAGGAAAAGCACAGAGAAGTCCCCGGGGCCAATCTTGGATTAGAGCGTCTCTGGGGGGATGGCCTGGAAGGGGGAAGAGAGAGAAGAAGTCGGGGCATTTGCTGTTTTGAGGGGTAGCAAAAAGATTGCAGCAAGGAAGGCCCCACTTCTGAAAAATCTCTTCCGTCACAGATTGTTTGAGAGACCACTCGTGAGGCATGAGAATAGCTCTGCTCAATCTGTCCGCTATGATGTTGGATTTCCTGGGGATATGCGTTGCTATCAGAAATCGCTGAGAAGAGATTGCCCACTGCCAAAGTCTGAGTGCCTCTCGACACAGTGGATAGGACTTGGTTCCACCCTGCTTGTTGATATACCACACTACGGACATATTGTCCATTTGGACTGCAATAGTTCCCAGGGGAAGAGTCGTGGAGGGCTTGCAACATTAAAAGCACTGCTCTCATCTCCAGGACATTTATGTGCAGGTGGCATTCGAAAGGTTGCCAAGTGCCATGGACCACCCTGCCCTGATAATGCCCCCCCCCCCACACGATCAGGGAGGCATCCGATGTAACCGTGGCGACCGGGGTGGGAGGAACAAAGGGTCTGCCCTGATGGACTTGAGGGGACAATATCCACCAGGTCAGATGCCTTTTGCAAATTGGAGTTATTATGATCCTGTGACGCATGGGAAGTCATTGAAAGGACCATTGGGCGAACAGCATCCATTGTAGGAGACGCATGTAAAAGCGGGCAAGGGGAAGAAGTGTTATGGCGGCCGCCATAAGACCCAATACATTCAGAGCAAATCTGGCCTGAATTTTGTCGCTGTGAAGAATCACATGGATGTGGTTTTGAATATCCAAGATCCTTTGGTCTGTTAACTTTGCTGAAAGTTGTACGGTGTCCAATTTGGCGCCTATAAAGGTAATAGATTGACAGGGCGACAAGGCAGATTTTTCGAAATTTATAGAAATCCCTAACCCTCTGCAAATGTGAACGGTGTAATCTCTGGCTTGGAGAAGTTGATGCCTGGTGGTGGCAGTGAGGAGCCAGTCATCTAGATATGGAAACACCTGGAATCCTTGACGTCTCAGGTGAGCCGTAACTGCTGCCATACATTTGGTGAACACTCTGGGGGCTGTAGTGAGTCCAAATGGCAGGGCTCTGAATTGGAAGTGACTGGCCCCCAGCTGAAAGTGGAGAAACCTTCTGGAGTGCCTGTGAATTTTTATGTGATAGTACGCATCCTGAAGGTCCACCGAGCACATCCAATTGTCCTTGCCCAGAAAGGGTAGAATGGACTGAAGCGTGACCATCTGGAATCTTGTTTTCTTTACAAACTTGTTTAGTTTGCTGAGATCTAATATTGGTCTCCAGTCCCCTGTCTTTTTTGGTACTAAAAAGAACCTTGAGTAGATTCCGGATCCTATTTGGTCTGCTGACACTGGCTGGATGGCTCTTTTTGCTAGCAGTTTTGATATCTCTGGTACTGCTAGTTCCCTTAGACCGGGTGGAACGCCTGGAAGGGTTCCCTTTTGCTGAACTGGGGTTTGAATAAAGGGAATTTTGTAACCCTCGGATATAATCGACTGTACCCATTTGTCTTGAGAAAGGGAAAGCCAGGCTTTTGGGTACAGCGATAATCTTCCCCCGACTGCCTCCGAAGGTGGACAATCGGGCAACAACTCAGGGATGCTGGAAGGGTTTGTCAGAGAGAGGCTCCCTGCTACCCTGAATCTGCGGACCCCCTCTGCCCCTAGGGCGGCATCTGTTGTTGTTACCCCCTCTGCCTCTGGGGGTAAACTGACCTTGTGCGTCAGGCGTGACTCCTTGAGATTTGCGGAATCACATTTTCCCTCCCTTCTGACCTTTTGGGTAAGGTCTTGAAGGGGTGGAGAAACAGACTCCTACGGCAGAAAGAGTCTTGCCATCTTGTTCGCATCTAGTCAAGGTGTCTTTCACTTGAGGTCCAAACAAGGTCGAACCATCAAAAGGAGAGTTTGTGAAGGACGCCTTGAAGGGGTCTGCAAAATTACAAAGCCGCATCCAGGATTGACACCTTAAAGCCACTCCTATGTCTGCGGCCCTACTCGCTCCATCGGCTGCATATGAAATGAGCCGCATGGAGGAGTTAACAATGGAGTTTAGGATTCCTAGCTGTGAGTTAATTTTATCCTGGGACCCAGCAGCTGACGGATCCTGTAAAACTTCTCCCAACTCTTTAAGAACATCTCTTTGAAGGTGGGTGAAGTGACACAAGTAATTCAGCGACCGCATGGCAAAGGTCGCTGAAGAAAAAATCCGCTTGCCGTACTTATCCATAGTCCTGGAATCCTTGTTAGGAGGATGGACAAGTACTGAAGGATCAGCTAGTTCCTCCTTCTTGGTGGCTGCAGCCACCACCATGGCATCAACCGGGACACCTTTTATCAAATATTGCCTATCAGGTGGGGCCGTGATGAATTTAGAAGGCCTCTGAGGAATGGGTTCCACCGAATCTGGGGCCATCCATGCCTTCCGAGCCACCATGTCCATAAGAGGGTCGAAAGGCGGAGACACCCAGGAGGAGGAGGGTCGAGACCCGAACGCCTCCAGGTATACAGACTCGTCCTCGGAAGGATTAAGGGAAGGCCAGTTTCCCCTCTGCTTAAGGAGTTCAAGGATGTCTGAGAAAGAGACATCCTCAGAGGGGGACCTTGGGGATCCCTCCAACTCATCCAAGTCAGTATCAGATGTAATAGACTCGGGGGAGTCCAGATGTTTCCTCTTACATGTCCTCTTACGCGGAGGTTCTCCTGACGGGTCAGGAGAAGACTCGGAAGAGGAAGATATTCCCAGTGGGGAAACCTGAGGCATTGGATCTCTGGGTCCGGGAGCAAGAGAGTGGGAAGAGACGTCAGCAGGCACTGTAGTGGGAGGAGCTGAAGGAACTGACCGTTGACTACGCCCTGGGGCTAGTACACTCCTCATCACCTCAAAGGCTCCCCCGTCAGAGAGGCCAGAAGGCTCCCGCTCTGAAGAGATAGGAACCCCAGGCCGCACTGACAGGGACAGCTCCGAGGCTGATGTCGGGGCTGAGCTCACCAGCGCCGAAGCTCCGAGAGGGAGAATGGGGTCAGACAAGGGTCCGATGCCACTCGCCCCCTCGGAGCCGATGAGAGAGACCAGACGCCCGGATCCCTCCAATGAAGGCATCAAGGAGGAAATCGGAGCAGAGGACGATGGAGCCGAAGGGGGGGGGGGTGGTATCGGCTTAGAAGTCACAACAGTCACGGCTCCGAGGAGCTCCGGCTCCGTGCTCTGTAAGAGAGTCGAAGGAGGAATGTTAGGTGGATGTGTAATAGCTACCGTCTGTTGAGACGGGCTATGGAGCATTTGGGCCAATGCCTGAGACTTTAATAGTCTACTCACCACTCTCTCAAGGTCGTGGTCGGACAGCCTGGACAACCGAGAAGACCGGCTCCGATGGCTCCGCTCCGAGAGCAGGGGTGATCTCGGAGCCGAATGTATCGACTCCAATGAAGGGGATCTTGATCTCTTTCTTGAGATAGGTGGAGCCGAAGGAGCCGAGGATACGTCGGCTCCAGCCGGAGCAGACATTGACTGCCCAGATTTAGCAGTATCGGCGCCGGATGGAGCCGATACTGTAGCTTGTGACATAGAAGGATCGGCATCGGCCGGAGCTGATCTCGTCACAGAAGGCGAACCAGTAACCAATGGCTTAGGGCTTGGAGCCGAAGGCTTAACTGGTTTCGAGGGCTTCCCCGGAGCCGACTTAGTCAGGGAGCTCTCAGGCTTTAATAAGCCCCTCAGTATTAATTTATTTCTGCACTCCTGCAGGACTCTTGGGCTGAAGGCATGGCAGACAGCACAAGAGTCCTGCAGGTGCAGAGGTCCCAGGCAGTAAACACGAAGTGTGACCGTCTGTCAGAGACATCTTCTGACAGCACGAGTCACACTTCTTGAAGCCTGAGACCTTTGTGTCCTTCGACATAACTGTGTCGAGGAAACACTAAGTGACAAAAAACACAGACACCCACACAATAAACACCCAATCCAATAAAAATTAAAACAGGGATACAAACACACTCAAACACCACACAAAATCCCTGACAAAAAATTAAGAAAGGGGGAGGCTTAAG
Source organism: Protopterus annectens (assembly GCF_019279795.1). NCBI lineage: Eukaryota > Metazoa > Chordata > Ceratodontiformes > Protopteridae > Protopterus > Protopterus annectens. Next base: position 738,682,777 of record NC_056736.1, read on the forward strand.
GCCTAACTTAGGGGAAGGGATAAATAACTGGAAAAATAGGGAACACTAACGGAAATAGGGTTAAACTAATCGTTAAGAGTTTACACAACAATGGTAGTGACTAAAACTGAAGGGGAGAGACTAAAAGTCTGAAATTTGAAAAAACTTACCAGGAGCCGGTAAAAAAAGCACCTCGCAAGCGAAAGTGGCAAACGAGATCTGGGTAGTCATTGCCTTGCATCATGGGATATAGGGTTGCCTCGAGCCGGTAAAATTAGCTCTCGAGCTTTAGTAAGTGGCCGAGTCGGAGCCGAGGATCGGCTCTGAACCCATCCAGCAAGAATGAAGGTGAGATTGACAACTTAACATCTGGGCCTTAGAAGAATAAGCCAACCCACCATTGAGCAATTCTCACAGATAAGAGAGAACCACAGGAGTATCTACAGAAAGAGGATCCAGCTTTCAAGAAAGACACCAAACAGAAAACCTCTTCCATTTGGATAAATAGGATTTTGTAGTATTGGGTTTCCTGGCCTTCTGCAGGACCCTAAGCATGCCCTCAGAAAAAAGGTATCTATGTGGAATCAAAATCTATCACCCATAGTGTTGGCTGAAGCGTGGACAGGCAGGGATGGATGGAAGATCCCTTGTCCTGTGTGAGTAGATACACTTTGTTAGGTAACTTGTGATGATTGCCCTTGGCTAAATACAGAAGAGGGAACCAATGATGCCTCGACCAAAACGGAATCACCAACAAGATTTTGGGAGCATCTTGTTGAATTCTGAACAGGACTTTTGAAATGAGGGGAAGGGGAGGAAACACAAAAAAAATCCCCTTCCAACTAAAAGACAGGGTGTCCACCTTCCAAATCAGAGGACCTGAGACTCTGGCACAAAATACAGGAAATTGTCTGTAACGAGGGGAGGCAAATAGATCTATTTGAGGTATAGCCCACTGGTGGACAATGTCCAGAAACACATCCCTGTGAAGCATCCACTCTTGGGATTGAGTTAACGACCTGCTCAGAGTGTCTGCCATAATGTTTTGAGCTGAGGAAATGTAAACTGCCTGAAGAGTCACTTGAAACTGGACAGCAAAATCCCAAACCAGGAGTGTCAACTGGAAAAGAAGATAAAATCTTGCTCCCCCCTATTTGTTTACCTACATCACTGTGGTATGGTCTGTAAATACCTTGAGAGGTCCTGGGAAGAAAACAGGATGAAAAGACTGAAGCACCAGCAGAAGAGCTTTCATTTATTTGACAATGATGTGCTCTTTCTGTTGAAGAGGGGACTACACCCCATGCTCCTTTAGGAAGCCAAAAGCTGCTCCCCATCCCACATCTGTGAACAGCTCCTCAAAGGGAAGAGGGGGGATGAAAAAGGAGTCCTGGATTTAGAGACAACTGCAGAATCCAATAGTGAAGTTCCTTCTTCAGACAAGGAAAAAGAGAAATTACAAATTCTAGGGGATACACATGTTGAAGCCAAACTGATTTCAGGAACCACTGAAATCTTCTCATGGAGTTTGGCCAAAGTTGAGTACAGGGATGGTGGATGCCATGAATCCCAGAGCTCACAGAAACTCCCTGGCCATTACAGTGGCCACAGGAAGAAGAGTTTGAAAGAAGGAAATGAGTGTCAAGGCCTTGGAAAGAGGCAGGGATGCCAGCATAGGCACCCATCTGAATCCTGCATCCTAGAAAACCATGGTCCCTGAGAAGGAGTCAGGAAAGACATTTTGAAGTTTATTGCTAATCCAAGCCTTTGCTGAACGAAAATGGCAAAATGAAGATTTTGCAGAATGTCTGAAAGAGGAGATCATCCAAGTAAGAAAATACTTGGATCCCCTGAATCCTGCAAAAAGCAATCACAGGAGTGGGGCATTTTCTGAATACCCCTGGGGTTGTAGAAAGGCCAAACGGCAAAGCAGAGAACTGAAAATGCCAGAAAGCAGCACAGAAACTTAAAAACTCCCTGGAAAGGAGATAAGCATCCTTGAGATCCAGAGACACCATGTAAGCCTTAGAAAGCAAAAGAGGCAATGAAGTCCGAAGGGACAACATTTGAAAGGAGGGCACCTTCAGAAAAGTATTTAGATGAGACAGGTCTAGAATTGGTCTCCAAGTACCCTCTTAGCCTTAATATTATCAGGCAAAGGTTGAAGCCAAAGTCAAGAATACCTCCTCATCACTGACCCAAAAGCAGCAGCCCAGAGGAAGCATAACTGCACTTAATGGCATGACAAACCACCTGGGAGGAAATCCCTAACAGGAAAAGAGAAGATTTGCACTCTAAGTCTGGAAGATCAGAAATAACCTGACAAGCTTGGGATAGGAGAGCCATCAAGTACCTGGACATATGGGTCTGATAATTTAACGGTCCTAAAAGCCAAAGTAGCAGAAGTTTAAACCTTCTTACCTAGCCTTTTCATGGCCCTATCTTTATCAGAGGGCAGTAACTTTGGAGATAGAAGTAATTGAGAACGCTTATCAGAAGATACAGACACCACCGAGGGATCAGCAGGAGGACACTTTTACAAAGATTTGTAGTCCTCAAGCACCCTAAAAAAAATCTATCCATTTTCTTAGGAGCAGTGGGTCGAGAGTCTGGAGTCTTAGAAGCATTGGAAAAAGCATTCAACAAGGCAGCCAACAAAGGAGGAACAGCAGAACATTTAGGAGATTCCATCTGAAACAACTCATAGTACCTCTTATGAATCTCAGAGACCTCAGCACAATCCCATTTAAAAAACTCCATAATCCTGGAGATTGTTCCCACCAAAAGAATCTCTTCAAAGGAAGTATCAGGACTGGTAGATTCCTCTTCCTCTGATCCATAGTCTAAAGGAGACAGAAACTGAGAAGAGTAAGCAACGGATTCTTCATCCGAATCCAGCTCCTCCTCAGAGGAATCCTGTTCCCTGGGTCTTTTTAAGGGAGTAGATGACCAAGGGGAGTCTGGAACAGAAACTCTCTGAGGTTTCAATGCCATCAAAGCATTAAACAAACCATGACTGAAGACCTGCCATTCACTATGTGGATACATAAGAGCAAGAGAAATACGTTTACTATTTTGCTTTTTCTTCAATGGGACATCTGCCTTATAAAATCTGGGAGGTACTGTCCCAGGACGGCATTCAATGATAGTAGTAAGGGCTTCTTTTCTGACTAATATTTGAGGAACACCCCTAGGCCCCTCAGAAATAATCAGCCGTGGTTCCCCTTCAGCATCTGAAACAGACGTCTGCAAAGCCTCCTCAGACATGCTGAAAATCGAATCCCTGATGGCCTCCAACCCAGTCGCGGCACAGGAATCCAATGACAAAGACAGGTGAACCTCCAGGCATTCATCGCCTCGGGAGAGATGTTCAGCAGAAGCTGAAGAGCAGAAGATTCCGGCCTAGGCTTCTTGGCCTTCTTCTTCACTGATGGATGTCCCTCGGAGCAGGAAGTACCTTCCATCGTATCTTTCACAAACAGCTTAAGACACTGATTTTCAAGATAAAGCACCAAAGACAGTCTACTACGAAGGGTTTTAGGTACAAAAGCCTGACAAATGCAACTGCATGTATGATCGCGAGAGGCACCTAAGCAAAAAAAGACAGTGGTCATTATGGAGAATCTGTCTCCCATACTGGCATTTACCCTTCTTTGATGACATGAAATCCCACAAGCAACAATAAAAAAGGAGAAGTAAAAAAATAGCTCCAATGGGGAAGTTATCTGCAATGGCTTGGTGAACCAGCAACGGAATAGGCGTTCGGACAGATGATGAAGCGACAGTGTTCAGGCTGGCGGCAAAGAATTTCTGATGATAGTACATCTGGACGTCACCTTTAAGCCCTAATTTATGCAAGGAGCATATGTCTGACGTACAGCGTACCTTAGAGCAACCTAAAGGCTTTGTCATACTGGCTGAATGTTGGGCCACTCTTGGCAGGGGATTCCTAATATAAAGAATACTGCAACAGTGAAATGGAAGGACACTGATCAGATACAATGTAATACAGTGCAATTAATTACTTAAAGCAGCAGTACACAGCACTATTTGTTTCTATTTATTTTTTGATGTAAAGTGCAGCAAAAAAGCAAATAACTTAAGAAACTGATAGAAATGCAACAAAATACTTATTTTTTATCTCTGAGTAATGGACTGCTCCAGGTGAAAACAGATTCTCAGCAGTCTCAAGCATAGTCATCAAACAATGCAAACAATGAGCAGCTGTAATTTTCATTACATATTTGTATTGTTTATACACATCAAGAAAGTATTACTACATAATACATAAACATGAATGAAATGCTAGCACAAGTAGCAAGGAATATGTAAATAGCATATTTACATTGTTTACAAAAGTGAGCGTTCTTGGGCCTTGTTAAGGTAGGCAAAGTTAACAGTCATCTTTATTTTCATCAGCTGGCAAAGTTGTTACATTCTGTTTAGAAAGCAGGAGAGACTATCACAATTATCCTTTTCTCAAAAGCATTTCCAAACACATGATGTAAAGGCCTGGGGGTGTTTAAGATCTGACTTCAGTCGAAAGATGATTCCATGCTGCAGGGCTAAGTTTGCAGAAAGCTTTTTTACCCACATTTGCTGTGAATCTACGTCTAACCACGGTGATACCATCTTCCTGATTCCCTCTAAGACTACACGCAAGTTGACTTGCATATGTTGACTAAATGGTAGTTAGTCTCTTTGGAATATATATATATATTTTTTTACTAGCATTTTCCTCTTGAAATTCATATAAAGTTACAGTTCTTAGCTTTATAATTTAAACGTACAACATACTACGAAACAAGATTTATTCTAAACTTGGCAGTTATCTTTGTCTTTACTGCAGTTATGAATATGCACATGCATTCCTTTAAATTACTACTACAAACGACAGGAACAGATAAGAAGAATAAAGTGGACACAAAACACTTTTTAAGTCCGGGTTAAGTAAACACAAAACTAAGCCTTAACATTTGATTGTAAATGAAGGCCTTCTCTTCTTATGTACATTTTATTATGTTGCATGATATAAAAAGGCATGCATACATAAAAAGACACATTCGAAAGACAGAATCAACTGTAAATGCACCACTTATTTTAGTTAATAGAGTAAACTCTCAGTTAACCGGAACTCAAGCAACCGGCAAAAAAAGTCTAAGAAATACAGTACAATTTTCATGTGTTGCACTTTGCTTTCCACCAGCAGAAACATACCTTATGTTTTTAGTGTTTTAGAATCTTAAAAAGGAAGATTGGAGTAAATTCCCTCTCTCCCCAACCTGAGAACAATGTGTCAAACCAAACAAATAGTATAGGGTATAATATTAGTCAGGCCTATTTTTAATAGTAACTTTCAAGCAACCAGAAACTACAGTTAGCTGGTATCTACCAATCCCCACGGGTGACATTCAACAGAGTTTACTGTACAGCAAAGTATAAAGTAAAATTTTAACTAAAAAATGTAACTTCACATTTTTTCTTGTAGATGACATTGATGAAATATGCAAAAATTAACATGAACAACATCTATGGAAATGGCTATTTTCATACAATTCATCATCTGACTGTGATAAGAAAGCAAAAATAAATCAAAAAAGTGATTCCAGACTTAAAATGTTTTGCATTAAATACAATATTCTGCAAGACAGCTGCAACTAACTTCTTAAAAAGTAGACTTTTTGAAATATCCTGTTCTTTCGACAGTCCTTCTTGCAAAAGTATGAAACCATGTGTGCATACGTCTTCATCTTTGTGTTTACTGATGCAATCAGAAAGCAATATGGAGTTATATCATTAGCAAGGGCAGTGCTAACTCCAAAATATTCATAAATGTAGTTAAACTCTTAAAAGCATTCTGGTTGTAAACTTAAGTGGTACTGAAACAGTAAAACCGGTTCATTCTGTTTATTTAATTTAATGCAATATATATCAATCACAAGTATACCATTCTCCTAAACTATCCAAATAAGCCAATTTAAACATGCATATTTAAGAAAATTAACCAAGCAACATGATATAAAATATACATCAGATGCAAGCGGACCTGACTCTATGGATTTAGAGCAGGGTTATCCTCCTTTCCTCGCTCAAATTGGCTAGTGTCTCCTATAAAACAAACATCTGGGGATATACTCCTTTCAGAGAAGCAAAACATGACAGCTTGTATAAACAGCTGCATGCTTATGCTCCAACCCCTAAAACAGCACAACTACTGCCAATCAAGAAAATAATGAAGAACTGACACCTCCATTCTACAAGGGAATATAAATATCTACTGGCCAATTGGGTTTCAAAGCAGTTTCCTTTCCTTGAGATTACATAAAGCTGGCCTTGCACCTGTGCAGGTGCCAGCATACAACACCTGGTGTGAGACTCCCACACAAAATCAGTATTGGCATGCAATCTATCAGGTTCGTCCAGTCTAAAAGCCTCAGGAAGAGAATATACTTGTAACAAATTTGCAGTGCTCCCAAGAATATGAACAGCATGTAAACTGCACACAATTAAGTAACTCAGCAACTCTACAATTCCATAAACACTGGTAATTTAGAAAATATATGGATATATCATATTAAAAAGGAAGAACATTTTTGTGATTTCTCTTCAAATATCTGCTGGCAATTTCTCACACAATTGTACTGTCGTCTTAGGAATAGGTCACTATTAACAGTTTATCATAACACTTGGGTAAACTCCCAAATAATATTTGGCTACCCCTGGGAGGTGGAGAGTTTCAGGATTCACTGTTGATTACCCACATCAAAACCTGTCTTGTTTCTACACTGAACTTCTAATTTGCAGTGTTTGGTAAAGATCTGAACAGTAATCCATATCCCAGCTTCTTAACTAACTTGGGCAGAAACATTTGTAAAATATACTGCTGAAACAAAGTACTCCAACAGCACCTTGCAGAGGTTTACTATATTCCTCGTAACAAAAGCTACTACAATGATCCACCCACCTGAACAGATTTTTCTTGAATACAGGACTGCTTTCTTCTCATTTAAAAGGAATATGCATTTTTATTTTCCTGAAAGAAAGTGTTATCCCTGGCATATTATTTTACTTGTCTGTGAATGTTCAATGTATATATACAATGCTGACCTTCACTTTGATAGCATGAGTAGAAAACTGGACTCTGATCAGATCGCATGAGAGAGACAACACAGAACATTCTGTTTTACGGAGAAACTTTGTCTTTATACAACATTCCACAATAAAAGCATCTGTAAAGTGAAATATACACCAGGGCTTGTAAAATTAACTAGACATGTCTGATGTTACTACAATCAGGGAAAACAGTTTTCCACGAAAAACAATTAATATTCACTGAATTTTATGATGTAAAGAGATTGTTTAGTTAATGTTAACAAAATTATTTTTCTGGTGTCAAGGAAGAATGATAAAGGTGATCTTATTTTTCAGAGCACAATTTTGGAAAGACTTTAGCAGAATGGTTCACTACTATCGGAGGAAAAAAGAAACACAAACAGAAGCTATAGAAATGTCCACTTTGATTAATATACCAGGTTGGAATCAAAGATGCCTTGGTAATCTGTCAGCTAGAATCTTATGACATACTACAAACATTTTGAAATGGCCAAAGATGACTTTCTAGCAGCAAGCCTTTTGTTAGTTTCTTTTGTGATGATTGATACATTGGAGGAGAAAAAGCTCCATGTGGGATTAGAATTCTATTATCAAAAGTGAAACATTCAGCATCGAGGCTGCAGTGCAAAACTATGCTCTGCTGCTGAGTTAGAGACTACTTCTATTAAAGACTACATCTATTAAAGGCAGGCATCACAAATGAAAAGTGGTCAGCTGTGTCAGCAGTGAAACCCACAGGTATTTTTCCAGAATGCAGCTAAGAGTTTTCTTACTGGCAATCTGCTTTGACTTTCTGTTAAACACAGCTCCATTTTACACAGATGACTTCTGGCACTTGTTTACAGTCATGCAGATATGTTTATGCAATGGAAGTATTGCTGCCCAGTCCTTCCTTATCTACAAGCTCAACTGACCTCTTTAGATATGTTTTGTGCCTTGGGCTTTACTGACTGACTGCTCCATCTTAGTGTTTTTTTTTTTTTTTGCTGCACAAAAATGAATCCAGTTCGCAGACTGCAGCACTTCAGTTTTAGTAAACTAAGTAGAAAATACAGTAATTTGTTGTTCATGAATTCCACAAAGAGTTGGATAAAATTTAATCTTTCTATCATCTCTCTTAACTGTCCTTGATTTTTGCTCACAAATTTGCTCAGTCCCTCCTAAAACTGCAGATTACACTATAATTAGTTGTAGACATTTTTACTTCAGAAAATGCATGTTTATTTGCTTTCTTTTATTCTGTCAATTTCTCTAGTCAACAGTACTAAAATTATTTTAAAAAGCTTCCCTGATTATTTCTGGATTTGTCCCCGATTCCAGAAGCAGGAGGTTGAGAGCTATGATTTTCAGCTGTTTCTTCCTACAAACTAGTCTGGTTCCTTCAGTGGTTTATTTTTTCTGCAGAACAGTAGCGTGGTAAGCGTTGGCTGCATACATTAAATATGGGTCAGGACAAAAGTTATTCTTCCCCTGTATCTTTGTTTTAGGTTCATAGGTAGGTACTAGGCTATTGGCCCTAGGGCCTATACAAGCCTAGCCAAAAATGTACCCTGGCTTTCGCAACCCAAGAAAATTATTTTCCTGTGCCCCTGTCAAGCAGAACCACAGAAGTGATCCCTGGGGTGAATTTCAGTGCTAATGAGGAGCTCTGTTTAACACAGATAAGTAGTCTGTTCCAGAGTATGGGAAGTCTCTGGGACAGGAATCTATCCCTCCAGCATGTTCTGTTTATAGGTTCATAGGTAGAATTGTGTGTCAGCATTTCTTGTAACTCTGTTTTTAATAGAAGAGATTGGATATGTGACTTGTTTTACTTGTGAATGTTTCTGGTGAATACATTTTTAAGAAAAAATGACATGCCCAATTATATTTGTTAGAACTTCTGGTTACTTTTCAATTTGATATTAGATATTGGGATGTACATTTTGTGTTTCTGGCTACTTTTTAAATTGGTTTGATGGTGTGTGTGTGGGGGGGGGGGGGTCCATTCTGCACACAGGATTATTCATGATGCAGTCTGCATGTATGAAGATACATGTTTGCTTCATCTTGGGGGGTATACAGGGAATTCTACTGATGCACTGTAATAGGGTAATATGGGCAAATTAAGGTGTTTACCTTGTCTATCTGAGTTGTAAAGCACACAAAAGGGTCTAAGTGTAGTTGTTTTATTAGCAGAGGGCTCAGTCAAGTTTCTGTATTCCAAAATTCGGCACATTTGCACAGAGCTTCTCACTGTGCCACTGCTCTGTATAGACACAAACATCTGGAAACTTATTTTCATTAGACTGGGAAAGTTTATTGTGCTAGTTACCTCACTGTAGCACCCAGGACTATTTCTCTCAGACCGCATCTAATCTGGTGCTGGGCAGCATCTCTGGTAAGGTTAGCTGCAGATTATACCACATAAGCACCCCCCCCTCTTCTGGTTACAAACACCTTTCACTCCTATCCTTTCAAGTACACATTAGTACCTGCAACCATGGATAGGCACTTTCCTGCCATCTCTGCATCCAGCTTGTTGGACATGGGTATCCTAAGGCAATGTAACAACTGCCTTATGTACACTAACAACCACTTAATTCTCAGACAGACAAATACAGTATGTGAGAGATGTAGTTGCACATTCGCATTGGAGGCTACAGACTCACATACAGACACAAAAAGCAACAAACAAGTTGTCAGGGACTCACGCACATCAAACACACTGCATCTTAAAAGGACCACATGCACAGACCTACTTATGTGGAGGTGCCCATGTGTAACTTACCCAAACCTCAAAGGCCTCTCAGAAGCATTCCTCAGAAACTCCGCAAGCAAACAAACAAGACAATTCCCATCACAACACACACAACCACATCTCATTGTGCCTCAGCTACCAAGCCTATAAGGAGAAACTCTCCACAATCCAAAATTCAGGTGATTGGAAACTCCACTGTGACACGCACTGATGTCCCTCTTACCAGGCTGGAGAAGGTGAAGGTTACAGTTAATGGCATGTCAGAGGCCAGGATTCACCATATCACATAAGCACTCAGGTCACTTACTCTTAAGTATCAGTATGACTCAGTCATAGTTCATGTGGATTTGAACGACCTGAGACATACTTCCTTGGAATATTTGGAGAGAGACATGATTGAGCTCTCAGAATGTGTGTCACAGGCAGGTATGAACCTAGCATTGAGCAACATTCTACCATCTCAAAGGATGATGCCACAATACCAGCAGAAAATTACTGACTTTAATCGGCTTAGCTACTGGTGTCATTCCAAAGGGGTCCAATGCTTGTCGGCCTGGGAGGACATAGCTGATAGGTCACACTGCTTTGCCAGGAATGGTCTTCACCTGTCACCTCTGGGCTTTTCTGATATTGGCCAAAACATTATCCATCCCTATAGTGCCTTTTTAGGCACTGCCAAACAGACAAACCTTGCAGCATAACAAAAGCTGCTCAGGACAATTTAAAGGTGTTACTGCTCAATGCCTCAACAAGAAAATACACTCCCTGGAAGCTCTCCTCACCCTAGGGAATGCTGATGTCTTTGCAGTTACTGAAACATGGTTCAAAGTTACAAAAAAGCACTCTGGCAGTGCATCGGTATAATGCCTTTCATATATTCTGACCACCAACTGAACATGACAGAACAAAAGGCAGAGCTACTCCAGGTCCAATTAACCACAGGAAAAATCCTTTACCATATTCTTCCTAGCTATAGGTCCAGGCCCCCCACTATGAACAGTAAGCCATAAATCATACCTGAAGTTACTAGAATCACTCACGATCAAGCCCAATACCACACCCATGGGTGAGCTTAACTACTCCTCCATTAACTGGGAGGCATACATGACCACTAACATGCAAGCCCAAAGATTTCTTGACTTTGTAAATGTAAATGCCCTGGAGCAGCTAGTCTGCACTCCCACTAGGGGAACAAACATCCTAGATTAGGCATTCACAAATATGGGAGAAAGTGCTACACCCCTCTGTGTTATGTCCTCACTGGTAAGATCAGATCACAAAGCTGTCTCCCTTGAAATAAAGGTAAAGTTAGTCCTCCAACACAACCTCAAAAAGTTTAAGAACTTCTCTAAGGTAAATTACCACCTACTACATGACAGCATAGCTAGCTTCCAAGCTCCCCCAAATCAAGAAAACACAGAAACCTATGCAGAAGCATTCACAAATGCCCTGTATGCCCATATAAACAGCTGCACAGAAATGGCAGTACCAGACCAAAATAAACCCAGGTCAAATCGCAGAACAAGCCACCCTCATGGTCCACTGGTATTAATAGGCTGCACCACAAAACAAAGAAAATCCTGTTGAGAAATAAGAGGGAATGTGTACAATAGAGCAATAAGTTCCTCATTCGTCTAAACAAACGAATCAGGGGACTAGTCAAGTCTCTGAAAGCAGATGTTGAGGTAAAAACAGCTTCCAAAGCTAAGAATAACCATAAGGCATTTTTTTTTTTTAGATATGTCCACAAATTTAAGGGATACACCCAACAATGTGCAGAATTACTTGAAGATGGTATCACCTATACTCACACTGGAGGAGGTAGCCAATCTGCTGGCTGACGCTCAAATTTCACCTCCCCATCACCCTCAGTTCACCATGAAATATCCTTCCACCACTCCACTGCCAATTACCACCAAACAGCAGGTTGCCACTGCACTCCCTAAAGCTAAAAATACAGCTTCAATGGGGCCTGACAATATATCAGGTTGCATCTTAAAACAGCTTAAATCATGACTTATCAAGCCCATTTGGATCCCTCTGCATAAAGGGGGACCATCTACTGACCCAGGCAATTACAACCCATAAGTCTGACTAAGTCTTATATGTAAGGCCATGGGAAGAATAATCATGGACCTGATAATTTCATAGGAGACCTCCAAACACTGGACCCGACCCAATTCGGCTTTGTCAAGGGAAGGTCATGCCTACTGAATCTGGTGGATTTCTTTGAGAAAGTCACCAAGGCCATGGATGAGGGTAAAACAGTACATACTGCCACCCTTGACCAGGCCAAGGCATTTGACACAATTCCTCATTCAGGTATTACAAACTCACAAATATGGGCATAAATCCCTATGTCACCAGATGGATAGCCAATTGGCTCATGGACAGGACACATGGTTAAAGTGGGTGAATCCAAATCCAGCAAGAGGCCAGTTACTAGTGGTGTGTCACAGGGGTCAGTACTGGGAACACTCCTGTTCAGAATATACTTCTCTGAAGTCAAGGTAAATGTGAATGGCCTCTGGATGATAAAGTTTGATGAGGACTGCAAGTTGGAGGCAATCACTGAATCCCCAATGATGTAAATATTCTTCAGGGTGGTCTAGGTCAGACAAATGATTGGTGCCAGAACCATGGCCTAAAACTGAATGCAAACAAAAAAGCATTCTCATACCCTTTGGGAATTTCAATACTCCTGCAAATCGATAGCACACCCCTTTGAGTAGACTTAGAGGTGACAGATCTAGGTACACAGATAGATATAGCCTGAACTTTGACAGTCATGCGTACACAGTGGTGAGGAAATCCTTTTATGTGGCACAAGTTATAAGTACATGTATAGCATCCAGATCCAAGGAAATTGGAGTTCTGCTGTACTCAGCCCTCATTAGACCAATAATTGAGTAGAGTGCGTCATTTGGCATGTACTTGACTATGCACTTACAGCAGCTGGAGTGGCCTTAAAGGTTCCTCACAAAGAAAATACAGGGTCTAAACAAAATGAACTATGTGGATAGACTAAAAGCCCTATACCTTTACTCTGTTCTCCTACTGGTTATTACTGGGTGACCTATGCCTGATCTACAAGGCACTCACAAATCCAGCCCTGATGGAGCTGCTACATATTCACAAGTCAAACAGCATGATCTAGGGATCTAAACTTAGTCTGTCAGTTCATGCACAGATGTCAAAATGAAATGTGCTAACATATCTTGTCTACTCAATCATCATGAAATCAAGGGCAACATGGCTTTTATGTGTAGGTGTTGTCTTAAGTATTTTTTAAAGTTTTCAGGGTTTTCTGCTTTCTTATTTCATCTTGTGTTTCTACCTTGGAAAAGGCTTATTCCCCCATAGCTTTCTGAAAGGATGGCAGGCATGAGGTTCTCATCTTGAATGTTTCTGACAGGGTAGGCTTGTTCTTGTATAGAAAGATTAACTTTCAGGGGTGGACAATAACTTGGCATTATTAGTTTGAATGGTTAAGTTCTTAAGAGGATAGCCCTGCTTAGAACTGGAAGCCTTTACATGCTATTCAGGAAATCATAATAGTGTGTTGTAAGCATTGGCAATAACACACATTTGTATAGTATATTTCTTTCTTCTATACGAATGGGAATGTTTCTACTGTTCCAAAGTAAACAGAGGTCTGATGCCCAAGATTCTTTCATGACCATGAGGTCTCTCATATGTAGTCTTACAAGGAGCTCACATACCCTAGAGCCCTTATGTAAGATGACATATGGGAAGACCTGACAATTGCCAAGAATCGTGGACACAAGTTCCCAGATCAGATCTGTGCCTTTGGATTCATGATCAAGGCTACTGTTTTTCCATTTGCCAAAGAAAATCTGTAAAATTCTAAAACTGCTGCTAACTGGAGAGGATGCACATGTCTGGAAGTGACCAAGTGACTTGAAAGGGGTACTGGAAAAAGGGAATCAAACAGCCTGTGGATATTATCCCTCTCACCCAAGAATCCTGAATTTGTGGTCATCCACATTCAGAAATACAGGGGTAAATGACCCCCCCAAATGCCCCCAGGACAGTAGTCAGGGAGCAATGCAGGGACAATTCTGCTGCCAGTTGGAAAACAGCATGCAATATCCTTGGTTCTGTAGACCTCAATGACTTCTGGGTCGGCGTCCATTAAAGGGACTGGCCTGGCCAAGTCTACCCTCGTCAGAAGTGCAGTCAGAGGACCGATGCATGGATTTTCAGAACTTGGGCCCCTTTTGGTTTCAACTACAAGACCTTTAGGTTTCTTAAATCTGATCCCGATGGCAGAAATTGTCATACCACCCTGTATTCCGTAAAGGGAAAAATATAAAGAATATTTTGGAATGGGAGATGGATACTAAAATTTTCTCCAACCAACGTAAAGGTACATATAGATTTGGAGCTTGTGGGCAATGTAAATACATAGCAAATACTGACAAAGTTTACATCCCAGCTAGAAACAGATGGATTTACGCATCTAACTATTCTAACTGTAATATAAATTATTCATTGTGGTTGCGGTCTCTTCCTCATCTGGTTTTGGATTTGTCATACCACCTTGCTTACACTTCTGCATTTGTTCATTGACCAGTCACACCAAATAGGAGGATACATCATAAGGGGCACTGGTGAAGGACATCTTGAAGTTATCCACAAAATCTAAAATGGAGCCAGGCAAGGCACCTCAACACAATGTCTGTTCTCACTGCCCAAGCTGCTTCATCAGCTGCAATGTATATGATCCACATGGAGAGAATGAAAATGTTATACATCATAGTGTTCAAGGTGGTCTCTAGTCTGACATAGGTGTCTTTTCTGAAGATTAAAATGCCTGCTTGGCTAGATCCCTCTAATTCATATGTATGATGTAGTTCAAGACCCTGACAGCAAAGGTGTCTGAAGCATACACATACTTCCCCAACCAGATGATGGTCTGAGACTCCCTGTTGGGCTGATGGACAGTGGCTGTTTGCTCTTTTTTTTTTTTTTGTAGCAGTTGACACTATGATGGAATCCACCAGGGGGCCTTTTGCCTGGTGTTGTTTGTTTTTGGGAGGTCTCAAAATCTTATCTGGTTTCCTTTCGATTGATTTACATGTACTGGGCTCCTGCCATGTAATCTGGACAGCAAAGTCAATCAGACGGTCAGTAAGAGGAATCACCCTAGTAATATAGGGTGCCAAGTCAAAGACCTAAAAGAGGACTTCTTCATTTTGAGAGGGAAGTCTGTTAGTCAATTTCCCTCTGAGGCTTAGTTCTAAAAAGTACAGTTTTGTACCTACCATAAATGTAGATGTTCGAAGATCCACATTGCTGCAGTCCTTACACTTGGGTAGTCCGCTGTCCTCGGTCGGCCCGAATATCAAAGTATAAGGCTGACGTCGGTCAAGGCGCATTTGACTGACATCAGGACGTCAGGCTACAAATGCGCATGACCGACGCCATATCCTCAGTCTTTTCTTGCCCCAGATGTCAGAAGACCCTAAAAATCAAGGTCAAAAACCAAAAGACAGCAAACAACCAACCAACCACCCTTGCACTAACTATATGTACAATATAAACAATATACACAATATGTACAACCCAACCCACACAACCACCTCTAACTGCAGAGGGGAAGGAGGGAGGGTAAATTGGACTGCAGCAATGTGGATCTTCGAACATCTACATTTATGGTAGGTACAAAACTGTACTATGTTCTTCATCTCACATTGCTGCAGTCCTTACACTTGGGTAGAATCCCAAAGCAGAGGTAAGGGAGGATGGCCAAACTACAAGGAAGCAGGAGCTGCCAAAATGCCCTGCAAAACAGCAGTGGCAAAACCAGCCCTGGATTTAGAGTAAAGTGGCAGGTGATAATGCCTAGAGAAAGTATGCACTGAACTCCAAGTAGCTGCCTCCAAAATATCCTTGGTTGCCACCCCTCAAAAGCTGTTGAAGTGGCAGTAGCCCTAGTGGAATGAGGCCTAATCCCAGCTGGAACTTCCTTGCCATGATGGGAATAACAGAAAGCAATGCAAAACCCAATCCACTTAGAAATAGTTTGTTTTGACACAGGCTTGCCCTGAGAACTCAAAGCAAAAGAAACAAACAACTGCTGAGACTGCCTGAACCCTTTAGTTCTGTCCAAATAATAACGCAACTGCCTGTGTACATCTAAAGTGTGCAAAATCTTTTCCCCTTTATTTTGGGGATTTGCATAAAAAGTAGGCAAATGAATAGTTTGGTTTAAAGCCACACTAGAAACCACTTTAGGCATAAAGGAAGGATTAGTACGTAATGATACCCTATCCTTATGGAAAATCAAGAAAGGCTCAACCGCCATAAGGGCCTGCAATTCAGAAACCCTTCTTGCAGAGGTAATTGCCAACAAAAAGCAGTCTTCCATGATAAATATTTCAACTCAGAAGTAGCTGCAGGCTCAAAAGGTTGTAGAGTGAGTTTCTCCAACACAAAATTGAGATCCCAAGCAGGAGTAGGAGCTCTTCGTGGGGGTCTTATATTCTTTGCCTCTCTAAGAAATTGCTTGAACAGAGGATGAGAAAACAATGGTGGGTCACAATCATAGTGAGCCGAAATTGCTGCAGCATGAACCTTAATAGAAGAGAAAGACAAACCTTTGTCCAATAACTCAGTAAGATATTGAAGAGCCACACTCAAATTAGGCTCAGAAACATCAAAATCTTTGCTGCACTCCAAAATAAAAATCTCTTCCATTTATCTGCGTACACTTTCCTTGTACTAGGCCTTCTAGCTTCCAAAATCACATTCAAAACTTGTTGTGGAAGTTGAGACCCTCTATGGTTCAAAACAGAATATGCCAGGCTGTTAGGTGAAGAGAGTGAAGTTTGACATTCAGCAAATGGCTGTCCTCCTGTGACAACAGGTGTGGAATTGAAGGCAAAGGCCATGGAGGCTTCCGTACCAGACTTCTCAATAATGGGTACCAGTGCTGTCGAGGCCAATCTGGAGCTATTAAAATCATCCTTGGCTTGTCCTGTCTGACCTTTAGAAGTACCTTTGGGAGGAGAGGCAGAGGAGGAAAGGCATACACATGAAGATTGCTCCAATTGAAAGAAAGAGCATCCACTTTCCAAGCTGTGGGATGAAACGTGATTGTGCAAAACTTTGGCAGCTGATGGTTTAGTGGAGAAGCGAACAGATCTATGTCTGGAGTTCCCCATGACACTGTCAATTTCTGAAATACATGAGGATCCAATTTCCACTCGTGGGGATCCATAATTCGTCTGCTCAACACATCTGCTAAGGAGTTCTGTGCTCCTGGCAGAAACCTTGCCTGAAGATTGAGCTGTAAACTGAGAGCAGTCTCCCACAAAATCATTGCTTGCCTGCATAGAGGATAAGAATGCGTTCCCCCTTGCTTGTTGATGTACCACATGACAGTTGTGCTGTCTGTTAGAATCAACACCTGCCCTGGAAGAAGTAAATCCTTGAAAGCTATTAATGCAAACTGGACTGCTAACATCTCCTTCAGGTTGATATGTAGATGTTGTAGTCTGACAGGCCACTTGTTTTGTATCCACTTTCCATTTAGATGAGCTCCCCAAGCTTTGTCTGAGGCATCTGTCATTAAAATCTGACTCGCCTCTGGCCGGGTCACAGAGAGTCCCTTGTTTAGGTGACATTCCTGAGCCCACCATAAAAATTCCTTTTGGATGCAAGGTATTATTTGAATGACAGTGTCCAGATCCTGGCAGTGCTGTGTCCATACATTTTGAGATACCATTGTAGCTTCCTCATATGCAGTTTGGCATTGGGAAGCACCAGAATACAAGATGCCATGAACCCTAATGCTTGAAGGACTGTCCTTGCAGTCAGCACGGACTGATGAGATAGTTGATGGAAGTAAAGGGATAGACTCTTTTGTTTGTCCGGGGTTAAAAGGCCATATGGGATGCTGTATTCAGTCTCACACCCAGAAAGCACATGTCCTGAGAGGGTACTAGACTGGACTTTATTTCGTTCACAGAATACCCTAGGCATCTTAGCACTGCTATCACATATTCCAAATGATGAAGAAGCTCTTCCTTCCTTGAGCCAGAATCAGGCAGTCGTCCAAATAAGGATAGATCTGTATTCCTTTTAGCCTGAAGAAAGCTATCACTGGAGCCAGAACTTTCGTGAACACTCTGGGCGCAGTAGATAAGCCAAAGGGCAATGCAGAGAACTGATAGTGAGAAGTCCCAGCTCGAAAACGCAGATACTTCCTGCAACTTAGTCTGATAAGAACATGAAGGTAAGCCTCCTTGAGATCCAAAGTTACCATCCAATGATCTTTGCCCAGCAGAGGTAAAAGCTGCTGCAACGTCAACATTTTGAACTTGGGAATGTCCAGATAAGTGTTGAGGATAGATAAATCCAAAATTGGTCTCCACGTGTTCCCCTTCTTTGGTACTAGGAACAGGCGAGAATAAAAACCTAGACCCACTTCTGGTATAGGGACCGGCTGTATGGCCCCTATTTGGAGCAACAGAGAAACCTGCTTGTGAGCCTCTATTCTTTGTTGAGGAGGAACGTCTGGCATGCCTTTGAAAGGAGGCAAGGTATGGAAATAAAACCTGTAGCCGTGGTGTATGATATCCAATACCCATCTGTCTTGGGTAATTAAACTCCAATTTTCTCTGAAAAGTGCCAACCTTCCTCCCAAAGGAGCTGCCAGACGAGAAGGCTCTGGCAGCTGAAAAGGTAGGTCATTGGGTCTGTTTACGAAAGGACTGACCCCTGCCCTCACCCGAAGACTGTGCAGGAGAACTCCCTGTTCTAGGCCTGAAAGAGCCCTGAGCTCTGCCCCTACCACGTCTAGATCTACCCCTAGACTGGGAATCATAAGAAGGATACGTCCACCCCTTAGTAGACCAATTTCTACTAAACTTTGGAGGCTGGACCTGCAAAAAATCTTTAACAGTCTGCATAGACTTAGCCTTGTCCTCCATTTTCTTTAAAACTGTCTCAACAGGAGGACCAAACAACACATCAGATTGTAAAGGAGCATCTAAAATCCTCGTTTTAACATGATCAGACAAATTCTGATCCCTTAGCCAGGCATGCCTGCGAAGAACTGACCCAGTGGCAGCCACCCTAGACGAGGCCTGTACAGCATCAAAACCACATTGCAAAGAATGCTTACCCACTTGTTCAGAAACATGCACTAAATCTTGCAACTCTTTACAATCAATACCTACTGCCAGAGCATCAACCTTAGACTTTAATTGTGAAAGGAGATAGTTCTGGTATTTCAACATGTGAAACTGGCAATTCAAAGCCCTCATAGCCAGAGTGGAAGAAGTATAAACTTTCTTTCCCCATCTATCCAAGGCCCTAGCCTCTTTGTCTGCAGGAACCGGATTCTTAACAACAGAAGCCTTAACACCTTTAGGCCCCTGACTAACAGTTTCTGGGTCAGCCCTAGGACTCTTAATAAGATACTTATGAGCTTCAGGCACCCTGTAATACCTATCCGGCTTAACAGGAGCAGGAGGCAAAGAATCAGGATTAAGAGATGCCTCTGTGAAAACATCTTCTACTACATCCAAAACAGGAGGTATAGCCAAAGGCCTATGCTGGGGTAAAAACAAAAATTCCCTAAGCCTTTTCCTGGAATCAGAGAAGTCCTGACCTTCCCACTTAAAATGCTCCCTCATGGAATGAAGAGTTTCCGAAAAAGAAAAATCCTCAGGAGGAGAAGCAGAAGGAGTAGAATCATCCACATCAGAATCAGAATAAGGAGAATACTCCTGCAAGTCT
Organism: Protopterus annectens; assembly: GCF_019279795.1. NCBI lineage: Eukaryota > Metazoa > Chordata > Ceratodontiformes > Protopteridae > Protopterus > Protopterus annectens. Next base: position 738,702,380 of record NC_056736.1, read on the forward strand.
TCAGCCGAAGACTCTGAAACATCTGAAGCCTGCTCAAAACCCCCCAGCTCAGGCTCCATCCTAGGTCTCTTATCAGGAGGGGGCATAGAACCCCTAATTAAAGTAATCAAATCTTCTGCCATTTTAAGCATATGCTTCTTGGGCACAGTACCTGAAGAGCTAGGGGTAACACCAACAGAAGCCAAACCTGGCCTGCTCCTGGGAGAAGCCTTTGAAACAGCAGGAGAGGGCCTAGCCACCCTAGGAAGGGAGGGGAGTATAGTAACCTGAGAAGCCCCCTCAGCCTGACTTGCCTCCTGAGAGGCCACATCTTGCAATAATAAAGTCTCACCCTGGGAACACAAAGAAACCTCCGGTGGAGCCACTGGCTCCACTGACACCTCCAAAGAACCGGCGTCCGGTACAGACGGTTCTTCTAGCCTAGGCTTAACTGCCTTGTCCTTGCACTTCTTCGAAGAAGCGGGCGTCGGAGCATCCGACGGCATTTTATAATTACACCGCTTCCCAAAGACTAACCTTGCACAATCCAACCTTCTCTTTATAGTGCGTTTATTAAATCTAGCACAAGAGCGACAGCCAACAACGTCGTGCTCAGGCCCTAAGCAAGGAATACACAAAGTATGATAATCTCTATGCGGTATCTGTTTCCCACAAGAAATGCAATTATTGACTTTTTCTGACATCCGGTAAATCACTGAGGCAAGAAAAAACCAAAATATTCCCAACGGGTACTTAGCCAACTTTGAACTCGGTCTGAAACTTCGAAATCGAAAAATCTCAGAACGCCAACCGGCACTTGCAATGCTGCTTCTGCATCGGACCATGCGGCAAAAAAGACTGAGGATATGGCGTCGGTCATGCGCATTTGTACCCTGACGTCCTGATGTCAGTCAAATGCGCCTTGACCGACGTCAGCCTTATACTTTGATATTCGGGCCGACCGAGGACAGCGGACTACCCAAGTGTAAGGACTGCAGCAATGTGAGATGAAGAACATCTTCAACAAAGATATCATCTTACATAGGGGATCGTGGTGGTGATCTCTCTCTATCATCAGACTCTGAGCTCAACATAACAGACTCCAAGGGGAAGTATATATGCCTCCTCTTCCTCACCCTCTTTCATGGAACATAAGAAGGTGGGCGATAAGAGTCTTCAGAAGACTATGTCAGCATCTTAGCACCCAGTTTGATACTTGAAGCTTGACTTTGACCTGTGGACATATCAGTGGGCTGAGGACCAGATAAGGTGTCTAAGGAACCAAAACTGGAGGAGCCGGGTAATTCAGTACTTTGAGAAGCTATACTCCTCCCCATACCCTCACAAGCTGTTCAACCCTCTGCTAGCTCCAGGAACCCCCAAATGTGGTGCAGACACCATCCTGACCAAGGAAGGGGTAGCCTATGTTGAAGGAGGGAACCTTGAACCAGACAAGGTGGAAGGCTTAGATAATGGGATTAGAGCAGAGGCCTCGAAGTGTAATGTCTCCGACACCAAAAATAGAGCTGCGGAACACAGCTTTGAAGACGTCTCAGAGGGCTCTACAGCAAGTCCAAACAAACAAGCGCATCCCCAAGTCTAAAATTATCAGAGTCAATTGAGCCAGAATCAGTGCCTCCAGTATCAAGATAGGGACTACAGTCAACACCAAGGATGCAGGCTCCAGGATGAGTACTGGCTCCAATGCCACCAGTTCTGAGATGCAGATTATGGAAGGAGCAAAAATGAGAGATGCAGGACCTATCTGCTCCACTAGTGATGCCACTAGGAAGGGAAGGACATCCATTTCAATTTACATATTTAAGAATCTCATCATACAATCTACTTCTAAACCAAACCAATTCTGAAAGACCCAACAGATTTCAATGAGAAAGCTGAAGGTGGCTTGGAAGGTAAGAGTGTCAGCTCCCACACCAATGAAGTTTGACATGCTAGTCATTGTGGAGACTTGTCCCATATTAATACAAGCTATACGGAAGTCAGAACAAGAACAGAAGGAATTAGCTCTGACACAGGTGGAGACTGTTCCATGGCAAATTTTGGTGCCAATATCAATGACTTCCTGATTTTTCTCACATCTCTCTTAGGGCTTAGATTTATCCCATGACTTTTTGGCCTTATCTGCCTCGGAATCAGGAGACAAAAGCTTTTAAACAGTCAATCTGAGAGCCCTCTGATCGAAGGCTTTGCAAAGGGTACACTGAATATTCAAATGATCCACCCCAAACAGTATACACACATAGAGATCATGGCCATTGTGTGGGAGGATTTTGTGGCCACATTTGTGGCACTTCTTGAAACTCTTTCCCTTTTTCTTGTCCTCCACTCTAAGGAGAGCCCCCAAAGCAGATGAAAATACTAATAACTATGCAAACAAACAGCTAACACCGGCCTGATGATGACGCCATTGAGCAGAGGTGCTCTGATAACCTTAAGAGAAAGAGAGCTATTATAAACTCTCAAAAATGATCAGCACAAACTAGCCCCCAAAATGTAACTACATAAGAAGTTAAAAGAACACTTAGCTGATGCAGCTGCATGGATCACATCAAGACACAGAGGCCGCAAATGATATCTGAAGGGGATTAGCTAGTGGGCACAGAGATATTATGAAAGGGAAAAGTTACAGGAGCTCCAGGATGAAGCACTAGCTTGCCAGCTCAGATCTGACATGCGGCCCAAAGACCCATCAGTCAGATCAGACAAACTGAACGAACAGGATCTTGGATTTTTTTTCTGTCACTTTCTTTTATTTGGTAATCTACATTTAAAATCTGCTTTTAAAAACCTTACTCTAATTCTACTCTGCTTCTATAAACCACAGAAATTATAATGGAGTCATTCTTTTGACTGGAAACTAGAGTAACAATCACCAGTATACATCACGGAATTTCATTATTTTAATACCAATAAACCAGTGGCCTTGTTTATGATGAATAACTTGGTGCAATCCAAATGAAGACCCAAGTTCTGTCATCATGCTGTGCATAGATAGGCATCCTCTTATGTCTCACAGTTCTGTGGATAGAGTTCATAGGAGCTGGGAGGGGTCCATTATAGTTTGATCATCATTGTATAAGGCCAATCTGTTTATTGAAGATATAACCTGGAAAAGGGACAAATATAACAACATACTGTCTCTCTCCGAATCATGACAAATGTGACTTTTTTCAGAAATGATTCCTCCGTGTTTAAAAAAAAAAACTACTTAAATCAATAGCTAAGGAACAATACTAACAATTGCTAAAACTGCAAACTCACTGTTACATAATTTAAATATTTACTGAATGTCGTATACTAACTAGATACACAGACACCAATAAATAATAGCATGATCAAATGGACAGGAAATTATTATCATTAATACAGTATTTATTCAATGTGTAACTTTTATTTTTCTCTCGATTCCAATCATTCTGTGGGATTCAAAGAGATTGTCCTTCCTATGTTAATTGGCCAATGCAGGTTGGTTAATTAGCACGGCAGACAGAATTTCCAGTTCAGTCATAGTAAAGCTGTACAGAACACCACCTTATTCGTTTCTTACTACCATGTCTCTGAATTAAACAATGCATTATCAGACCTGACCATGCTAGTGTTTCTCCCTATCTGCCCATGCATCAAAATAGTGTGACGACACCAACACACACACAGTCGATGTCCCAAGCAGCATCCCATATAAACACATATACACAAATTCATTTTAAGTTGCATTCATGCCCTCACAGACATGCGCACACATGTCCACAAGCATAACCCCCCTCTATACTTACCTGCAGTTACACTATTAGTTCTGAGTACTTGCACAGTAGTGAGTGGGTGAGCACCTTCAAAAGACAGGGTCCATTTTTTTCCCCTGATAAAAAAAAAAAGTTGAAAGAGAGAGCCTATGAATTGCTCTGGTGAGTAATTTGGAGCCATCACCATTTCCAGAAGAAATGACATGGCTAATCCGTATTACCTGCTCCCCTATTCTGGCTCATTAGTATGCATCTTCTGCAGTCAGACCACTCCCCATACTATGGCCAATGCCAGGGGGACACTACAGGAAGACCCATTGCTGAATCAGACAATCTTACCTCGATGCACAAACCTTTTTGAGTCCTGCCCATTGTGTGTTGATACAGTTGCACTTGACAGTCTCTACAAATTTGTATAGATTTTACAAAATACACATGAAACCAAAAATAATTCTGAGATACAGTCACATTTTCCTGTTAGAAATAGGAGGTTCACAATATTTTTCAAATTTTCTTCTGCAATACAAAGCACAAAAGTTTCAATTATCTTCTAATTGCTCTAACAGCTGCATTTCACACTTACAGCTTTCGCAATAAAGGTCAACAATGCCAAAAGAACTTGACTGCAAGTACTATATAGAAATGAAACTATGATAGGGAAATTTTTCACTCAAAACTATCAAACTTTTTTTAGGTGGATTACTTTTCAACTGTCAGAGCTATAACACCTTTAGTACCCGTTTAAATCCAAGTTAGAAATATACATGTAGACTGTACAATAGTAATAATCACTAAAAAGGCCCAGCTATCTTGCTAACAACCTATTCACATCATCGTTTAACCCATTGTTTGCCTCTCTGGGTACATATGTCTGAAAGATCCACACATGATTAGGTTTCACAAATTTCCCCCCTTTACTTTGCTTACTAGAAAGAAAGCTCAACAAATGTTTTGCATGGAATGTAAAGATTCAAAATTGTTTATAGTTCCACTAAAAGAAGGTTACTTTTCCCAAGAAGTTACACTCAATTATCCAGCACTGAGTGAGAAGAGACAAATAACTGCATAGGAGAATATAGGGTGCATTTTTCAATTAATCTAAAAACATCTGTTACAAAAGTGTGAATAATGCTTGTTGCTTTTAGTCACTGTGAAGCTAGAATATGGTATTCAGTGAAGCAGTATTTCAGTGGCTCTGCTTTATATTTAGTAATATTCTTTAAATCCATAAGGCTAAAAATCACATATATGAAGGAGGTCATAGCTTTGCTCAATTCCTTAGAGGGGTGCTTTACTCAAACAGCAGAGACTTCTGACTGGTAAAAACAGTTTTTGGGGTCATAAGTGTAATAACTTAACGCTAATAAAAATAAAAAGTGCCTACCTTCTCCAAACATGTACATCTGTTTCCAGTGCAAATAATAAATCAGTCAAAAGCCTCTGGTGCATGGGGGACCATTTAAACTCAGGAATACGGAACATGGTGGTGCGAGGACCTGGACTAAATTGACGTCTCTGTTCTTCTGTCATAGGCATTCCTCTGAATCCCAAGTCAACCCTCAAGTCACGCTCTTGCTGTTGAGTTGTTCGACCCTGAACAGCCTAGAAAAATGCAAAACAATGTTAGTAGCACAGCTGTTAAAGTGTACAAAAGACATTTTTTTACTGCAGGGATACACAATCATGCTCCGATTTAAAATTAAACAATTCCACAAAAAAAAAAAAAAAAAAAAGAGAGAGACATCTCAAAGACTTCTAAAAAGGATACATGCTGAGTAATGGGTCGATTTGAGCTCTTCTAGTGTGAAAACAGAAACTATCAAAGCTGCCAAAATGATCAATGTGTGTAGAATTGAGTTATTGGCTAGCAATTACACTGGATGCCAGCAAAAAGAAAGAAATAAAGAAATTTGGAGAAAGTAAGTGAAAATGAATCAGAAAACGAGGAAAAAACACCGTCTGGGAAGAAGAACATTGCTGACATTCAGTAAAAAAGTTTATGTTTCAGCTTTGATACAGAAAATGGATTCCAATAACTTGGAGGAAAAATAAATCTAATGCATTCAGAAGTGCTTCAAATAAGTGAGATATTGGAGGAAAATATAAAAAACAACAAAAGGCAGAAAAACAAAAACTAAGTAGCTATTAAGATAGTTTAAAAAATGGAGAAATCAGATGCTCAAGCAAAAGAAATACTGGCTGAACATGAAGCTTATCAAGAGCAGCTGTTTCAAAAAACGGTCGCTTTAGCAGCCATAGCACATAGGGAAAACCTGAGATTTTTTTCACTATACCATAGAAGCTGCATTAATGTTATGAAAGTACAGTTAAGCAACAGGAATGCTGTGATTTTTCTGATTAAAACAGCAGAATGTGTGTATTCTCAAAATCTGGCCAAGAGAAAGCAATCAAGACATATGATAGCAAAGATGCAAATGTGTTAGAAGAAAGAGCTGCTCCTGCCAAAACTGTGGAAGAAGCAGAATAAAGAATTAAAAGTCAGGGACCACAGTATTTGTGGAGAAATGATTATTCACTGGACATCAGGCAAAACAGACACAAGTTTACCCTGGCAATCAGGGATGTTGAGACAAATGTAAGATTCAACCTGCTATGTCTCAGCTGTCTTCACACTTTTTTTCAGAGGAAGATAGAAGACACTGTTGGATGCAGAACAAGCTAAGAAGGAAATAAACTTTAGCCAACCAAATCAGAGCCAGAAAGTTGAAGGGGACTCTTTCTCAGTCATATGACAACATGAAAATTCAAGACGACACTACCAGTGAAATATTTTCCATTGTCTCAAAGGACAAAGCTTGTATGAAAGTAACAAAAAAGTACAGTTGTGTACACTTACCATAAATGTAGATGTTCGAGTGTATTCACTGTTGCAGTCATTACATTTGGGTAATCTGCTGGCAGGTTGCCCTCAGTCAGCCTGATTAACAAAGTCTTGGGTCCTGCGTCAGTTGCTGTCCCTTCTTCCATGATGTCAGGTCGTTAGGGGTAAAAAAAAAAACATGCAGCCGACACCGTTACATTAGTTTTTCTTGCCCCAGATGTCAGGTGCCCCCCAAATGGGGAGCAAATAAAATTTAAAACACAAAAAATATGCCTCCAACCAAAAGCAAATACACCAAAAGGGCTTTTAAGCATAGTGAAAGAAAGTAGAGGTATAGCTAGAGAAAAATAGAGGGCTGGAGGGAGGGTAACCAGGACTGCAACAGTGAATACACGAACATCTACATTTATGGTAAGTGTACACAACTGTACTATGTTCTTCGTGTTTCACTGTTGCAGTCATTACATTTGGGTAGATTCCCAAAGCTATGGTTGGGTGGAGGGAATTATAATACAGCATTAGGACCAGCTATAAAGCCCTGCAGGACAGCAATGGCAAAGCTAGCTCTGGATTTAGAGAAAAGTGGTAAATGGTAATGTTTGGTGAAAGTATGAACTGAGCTCCAGGTAGCAGCTTCTAGAATGTCCCTGGTAGGAACACCTCTGAGAAAGGCTGTTGAAGTAGATGCAGCCCTGGTGGAATGGGATCTGATCCCCTGGGGGACAGTTTTTTCATGGTGCATATAGCAGAAATGAATACAATGGCTTATCCATTTGGAAATGGTTTGCTTTGAAATAGCCTTTCCCTCTGCCCCTGCAGCAAATGCCACCAGCAGTTGTTCAGATTTTCTTTGAGATTTAGTCCTGTTTAAGTAAAATCAAAGTTGTCTGTGTACATCCAATGAATGCAGAATCCGCTCACCCTTGTTCTGTGGATTGGGAAAGACCGTTGGCAAATGAATGGTCTGATTAAGAGCCACACTGGATACCACGTTAGGCATGAAGGATGGATTGGTCCTGAGGGACACCCTGTCCGCATGAAGAATGAAGAAAGGCTCCACTGCCATAAGGGCCTGCAATTCGGAAATCCTTCTAGCTGAAGTGACTGCTAAAGGGAAAGCTATTTTCCAGGAAAGAAATTTTAAGTCTGCAGTAGCAGCTGGCTTGAAAGGAGGGAGAGTGAGCTTCTCCAATACAAAACTGAGGTCCCAAGCAGGGGTTGGAGCTCTCCTGGGTGGTCTTACGTTTTTGGCTCCTTTGAGGTACTGCTTTAGCACAGGATGAGAGAAGAGGGGAGGTTCTGTGTTGTAATGAGCTGAAATGGCTGAGGCATAGATTTTTATGGAAGAAAAAGACAGGCCCTTGTGAAGCATCTCAGTTAAGTATTGCAAAATCTGAGGTAAGTTGGGCACTGCTGTGTTTATCCCTTGAGATTGATTCCAGGCACAGAGTCTTTTCCATTTGTCAGCATAAAAATTTCTAACACTAGGTCTTCTCACCTCCAAAATGACATCCATCACAGGTTTGCTGAGTGATGCTAAAGGTGAATTTGGGTGATAAGCCATGCTGCAAGAATCAAAGTTTGGAGCTGAGTGAGCAGAATTTGGTTGTTCTGCTGCGACAGTAAGTAAGGTGTCTGAGGCAGGTGACACAGTGGAAGGTGTGACACACTGCACAGGAGTGGGTACCAGTATTGGTGAGGCCAGTCTGGAGCAATCAAAATCATTTTTGTTTTGTCCTGTTTGACTTTCAGTAGAACTTTGGAGAGCAGAGGCAGAAGGGGAAAGGCATAGACTGATAGGTTTTTCCAGCTGAAGGATAGAGCATCCACTTTCCAGGCTTTTTTGTGATGGGTTCTTGTGCAAAATTTGTCCAACTGATAGTTCTGGGGTGAGGCAAAAAGAACTATGTCTAGGCTCCCCCATTTGTGTGTCAACATGTTGAAAATCCATGGTTCCAGTTTCCATTCGTGTGGGTCCATGAGATTTCTGTTTAGTTCGTCTGGCAGAGTATTTAGCTTTCCTGGCAGGAATTGAGCTTGTAGTTGTACTTGATATGTCAAGGTCGTGTTCCACAATGCCATGGCTAGTCTGCAAAGAGGGTAGGAGTGTGCACCCCCCCCCCCCGCTTGTTTATGTACCACATAACCGTGGTGTTGTCTGTCTATCATTAATTGTCCTGGATGAAGGTAGTCCTTGAAGGCTGTCAGTGCATTCTGTACAGCTAGTATTTCTTTTTGATTGATATGAAGGTGCATTTGATTTGGGCTCCATTTGCCCTGAATGCACTTCCCTGCCAGATGAGTCCTCCAAGCATAGTCTGATGTATCTGTAGTTAGGGTTTGGGTGGCAGGGGGTGGTGTGAATGGCATTCCCTTGTTTTGGTGGCAGGCCTCTGCCCACCATAGGAACTCTAGTTGCAGGCAAGGTATGATAGGAATCATTATTTCCAGGCTGTGACAATGCTGACTCCATAGACTTTTTAAAAACTACTGAAGTTTCCTCATATGCAGTCTTGCATATGGAATTAGAAGAATGCAGGGGGCCATGAACCCCAAGGCTTGCAGTATTTGCCTTGCAGAAAGCAGAGTTTTTGTGGCCACCTGTTTGAAGTAAGTCACCAAATGAATTTGCTTTTCTGGCATAAGGAAAGCCATCTGGGCAGTTGTATTCAAGCTTCCACCCAGGAATGTAACTTTTTGAGGGTACCATTTGTGATTTCTTTTAGAAAATTAGATGCTCCTTTATAACAAGACCGTCTGGTAATAAGGCTGAAGAAGTTCTAAAAAAGATGGAAAATAAAGCTAAATCTATGCAAACTGTGAAAGATTGCTTACAAGTACAACCTCCAAGATTTAGTAGACACTGGCCTACTAAGAACTGGTCCTTTCCAGTTCCTTCGAGAGCCACTATTATTTCCAGGCTGTGACAATGCTGACTCCATAGACACCAGATGTTTTAGAAGAATGTCCTTGTTTTCTGCCTGAAGTAGACAATCGTCCAGGTATGGATATATTTGAATATTTCTTTGCCTGCAAAATGCAATTGCTGGAGCCAGGAACTTTGTAAAGACCCTGGGCGCAATAGATACACCAAAGAGCAGTGCAGAGAACTGGTAATGCAAGAAGCCTGCTTTGAAGCGGAGGTATCTTCTGCAAGATTCCCTAACTGGGATATGCAGGTAAGCCTTTTTTAAATCTAGAGTTGCCAACCAGGCATCTTTGCTTAGCATAGGAAGTAACAGGTGAAGTCAGCATCTTGAATTTTGGGATGTCCAGAAAGGTGTTTAGAGTAGATAAGTCCAGAATTGGACGCCAAGATTTGTCTTTTCTGGGTACCAGGAAATGTTTTGAATATAAACCTTGTCCCTTTTCCTCTTCTGGCACTAGTTGAATAGCCCCCATGCTCATGAGGGAAAGTACTTGTTTCTGGGCCTCTGCCCACTGATTTGGGGGCAGGTCTGGCCATTCGTTTGGAACTGGCAACGTGTGGAAATGAAATCTGTATCCCTGGGATACTATATTTAAAACCCATTTGTCCTGGGTTATAGGTTGCCAGTTTTTTGCATGAAAAGCCAGTTTTCCCCCCAAAGGGGCAGCTAAAAGGTAAGTGCTTGGTAAGTGTAAAGTGAAGTAATTGAGACTGCTTACCATAGGGAGGTGTCTTGTTGTTTCCAGATTTGGAAGAGGAGGCACCCCATTGTTTTGTTGTGAAAGTCCCTTGGGACTGAAACCTGGTGCTTTTGGAATGTCTGGGTTTGACTTGAGTGGCTCTCAAAGGAACTGGAAAGGACCAGTTCTTAGTAGGCCAGTGTCTACTAAATCTTGGAGGTTGTACTTGTAAGCAATCTTTCACAGTTTGCATAGATTTAGCTTTATTTTCCATCTTTTTTAGAACTTCTTCAGCCTTATTACCAGACGGTCTTGTTATAAAGGAGCATCTAATTTTGCTTTAACATGTTCAGGCAGATTTTGCTCTGAGTCAAGCATGCCTTCTTAGCACAGACCCAGTTACAGCAGCCCTGCAAGAGGCCTCCAAAGAATCAAATCCACATTGCAAAGTATGTTTTCCAACTTGCTCAGCCGAATGCAATAAATCTTGTAAATCTTTATTTTCCACACGATCAGAAATCAACATAATTTTCTGTTTAAGCACTCCCATGATATGCTGCTGATATTTTAGCATATGAAATTGACAGTTTAAAGCCCTGATTGCCAGGGCTGCAGAAGTGAAAACTTTCTTACCCCATCTATCCAGTGCCCTGGAATCTCTATCAGAAGGGGTAGGATTTTTAGCAGTAGAAGCCTTAATGCCAATGGGACCCTGAGAAATGGTTTCAAGATCTGCAATAGGATTTTTGAAAACGAATTTGTGGGAGTCAGGAATCCTGTAGTATATGTCTGGCTTACAAGGAGCCTGAGGCAGAGAATCAGGAGCCATACTAGATTCTGAAAAAACATCATCAACAATGTCTAAAACAGGAGGTATAGCCAAAGGCCTATGCTGAGGAAGAAGAAGAAAACCCAAAGTCTCTTTTTAGATTCAGAAAAATCCTGACTTTCCCAGTGGAAATGTTCCCTTAAGGTATGCAAAGTTTCTCCAAAAGAAAAATCCTCAGGGGGAGAAGCAGAAGGAATGGAATCTACTGCATCAGAGTCCTCATAAGTAGGTATAGACAATTTCTGTTCATTAGAAGAGTCAGAAGAAATAGAATCCTGTTCAGAAGATTCATAATCAACATCTTGCCTAGGCCTCTTAGAAGGGGGGCTACCCCTGATCAGAGTAATTAAATCTTCAGCCATTTTGATCATTTGTTTTTTAGGCATAGGGGCCTGCACATGTGGCCCAGGCATCGTTTTAGGCATAGCTCCAGATTTTCAACTTAGTTTTGAAGATGGCGTTGGTCTAACATACAAATCTGTCGGCCTGAAAACACCCTCAGAAGCCGGTGCCTGCACAGCGGCTCTGGACCCATACAAGGTAGAGACATCCGCGGGTTCCATAATTGAAGTATCTCGCAGCATAGCGGACTCCAAATGGGTCTCAGCAGTGGCCTGCAAATCAGAAGTAGAGGGTATCAGGGGCTGCAAAAGCGCCTCAATGAACTGGCGACTGGCTTAGGAGAAGCATCGTCGGCAGTTTTGGACCTCAACGGCCTCTCTCTTTTTCTTTGCGTTTTTTTAGGTATTCCGGTAGTCAGATTGCTAACCAACATTTCTGGATAATCAAGGCGTGAGCCAAAACATTTAGAAGCAAAAATATACCGACGTTTGATAGTGTGTTAATTAAATAAAGCACAGAACTGACAGCAAGGTACGTTGTGGTCAGTGCCTAGGCAAGGAATACAGTACAAATGAAAATCCTTATGAGGTATTTGCTTCCCACAAGTAATGCAATTATTAACTTTTACTGACATTGGAAAGGAGCAAGAAAAAGTTTCCCCAACGGGGTACTTAGCCTTTTAGTTGAAGACTTCAGATCTGAAACTCAAAAACGAAAATTTCAGGAGTCTGCCGACTGGTACTTATGAACTGCTTCTGCTTCAGGCACCGCATGGCAAGAAAGACTAACGTAATGGCATCGGCAGCATGTTTTATATCCCTGACAACCTGATGTCACGGAAGAAGGGACAGCAACTGATGCAGGATCCAACACTTTGTTAATTAGGCCGACTGAGGGCAACCTGCCAGCAGATTACCCAAATGTAATGACTGCAACAGTGAAACATGAAGAACATCAGGTGATGACAAACAACCAGGAGTACCTTAGACTTAAAACCAGAGTCTGGGACAGGGAGAATGAAATGCTCACAAAGAAAAGCAACAATCAACCAGGAGTACATTAGACTTAAACCAGAGTCTGGGACAGGGAGACTGAAATGCTCACAAAGAAAAGCAACAATGTGAAATTTGTGAATAAATGGAAGAGCTATAAAGCATCAATCTAAACTGTGGAAAGAGAGCAGTTATACAACTAACTGCTTCCCCAACAACTTTAGTGCTTTAATGCATTACATAAAATCAAGCCCCATTTTTCCACACTGGTTTGGGCTGTCATGTGAACCTTTGCCACCTCTCTTGATTCAGTACCACTCTCCTACCTTCAAGGGTCATGCCTCACCTACTTTTAGTTAGAAACAAGGATCCCCATAAGTACACACAATAAATCATAAGAGGATGGAAGAGAGTGAAGTGTGGTTCTGCAAGAAGTAGCTGAAAAAGACCAGATGTTGGTTAAAAGTTTTTAAACTGTTGGAACAAGTGTAAGGTATAAACCACACTTTTTGTCAATGTTTAGGAGGACAATGAAGGGAATGAAATGCAAGTAAAACACTTTGTTCTTAATAATTGTATTATAAAGTCATGACAAATCACATTTTACTGTAAAGCAATCCTGTAAACTATACAAAAGAGATGTTTTAAATGTGAGGTAGGATCAGTGATTGCTGTATGTGCTAGGGATATTAAAGTAAAAAATACTTGTACTTAGTTGTAATGTATAGTGTATTTGCAACACAACAGGATACCAAAGGCTAGACAAAATGCAAAAGTTAAAATAATGATGTGATCTTGAACTGCTGGGGAGTGTAAAAAGTATACTATATCATATTATATGTAGCACTAAAAATAATTTCCCCTGATTTTTGTATAGTGGATGTCTACACTAATGTTTAGTTTAAGCAATTTTTTTTAAGCAAACAGGTTAAAAATAACAGAAAATGAAAGACATGAAAACTGATGGTTATTTCTTGTATTTGGAAAGCTACTAGTGTTTTTTTCCCATTACCATCTTTTTTAAGTTGGAGACAGAGCTTGCAGGTGCAAGCAATTAGGAGTAATAGCTGTTATTTTTAATTAGCAATTACTTTTAGTTGGAGACCAGGAGCCCACAGGTGCACTGACAAAACCAAGAGAGGTTGGAATAATATGCTGAGTGAAATATACACAATACAGTGCAATTGGCATATAAAAATACTGACAAGCAGTTCATCAAAAATAATGAAGCCTAGAATTGTGGGAAGAGTAGAGAGCAAAGTATACAACTAACTGCCTCCCAGCAACTTTAGTGCTTTAATGCATTAAACAATCATCATCAACCCCCATTTTCTACACTGGCTTGGGCTGTCATGTGAACTGTTGCCATCTGTCTTGATTCAGTTCCACTCTACTATCTTCAAGGGTCATGCCTCACTGTTGCAGGTCTTCTTTCAATGCAATGCATACATCTCTTTACTGGACATCCTTTTGTCTTGACTTTTCCCTGTTTCTCCCAAATTTTCTTCACAAATCCATCTTCTGCTTTCCTGAATATGTCCAAAACACTGTAATGTGTTCTCTTCAAACGTCTCTGCAAATGTAGCTACTTTGGCCTCTGCACCACATTACTTATGACACTGCACAACTTAATTTAATTAGTTAAGGGTAGGCAAACACTTTTTTGTAAGGCTAAAAGTTAATGTTTACTCAAAACATGAAAGTGTTTTTTTTCACATCACATAGGAGAAAATAGATGTTAACAGCAACCTGTGTAAGTGAGGAAATAAGCTATAACATGCATTTCAGCATAGTTAACTTTATAAAGGTAATGCTTGTGGATGCAGCTGTCAATATAGTGAAACTGTTCCTACTTAAAGAGGTAAACATCATTTTGGAAAGTGTATAGTTTTATGTTTTTGGTGTGATCTAAAAGGGGATGGTAGGGTATGAAAATGTATACAGAGTTTGTTGTTTAAGAGTTTTCACTGAAGTTTCTGAGAAAACAGACATGAGAAGAAGCAACTATTTCAAGATCTGCCAGTTAAATATTAGTAGGTAAAGGTACGCTGCAAGTTGGAAATGCTGAAAAGAACTGTCATGTACAATACATGTGACTAACAGCAGTCAATCACAATGGCTACTTTGTCGATATTAACATAGAACATAAACAGGTCTTACAAGTACAGTCGAAAAGAATAGGTATGGAACAATGTCAAGTGCAGAGTGCAAATAGTAATGTTACAGCAGACACATCTGGATAGAAACAAGCATGTGAATTTGAAAAAGAAAGGAATTTAGGATGGACATTCAGCAGAATATCAGAGGAAAATGTAAAAGAAATAATACTGACTGTGGGAGAGGCTCCAATATTGAGAAAAGGGAAAAAGACAAAAATGTTAGATTTGTGGTAGCAGATGGGTTACTGGTAGGGATGCAGGATTATGCTGGTACACAGTTATATTCCACATAAAACTGATATTATGGAGCTTAAGAGAATTTTGGGAGAAATAATCAGCTTTCAGTAGGAAATATTTATGGATGGGAACAGGAATCTGATTGCAATAGTGAGGATGTTATTAGAGGGACCTTGAAAAAACATAACAAAAGAGAGCAGATTTCTGAAGGAACAAAATATATGAGACTGTTTAGTAGAGAAGATGTGAATTCAGTAGTAGGGACTCTGGCAGAATTTACATATTGTTCCCCAATGTACAAGAACTGAGCTAGCTAGACTGGATATAAATTATATCTAGCAGAAGCATGTCTGTTTAATTGAAAACCACAACACACACCTAAAAACTATTTCAGCACATGCACCAATAAATCAAAGATAAAAGATACAGCGCAATGAACTGAAAATAAGACACTGGTGTTTTCCCACTTATCTGTTCTGAATTATTGAAGAATTTAAGGAATGAGTAGTGGAAACGATTTGAGAGTTATTACGAAGGTAGAAATTCCTTCAGAAGGGATAGCTACTGAGTAGGATAAAATGAAGACTGAATTCAAAAACAGGGTAGAAATAAGACAGAGATATGGGGAAAGTAATACAAATTATTTAGGGGGATTGACAAAGGTTAAAGTATTGCTGAAAAATAATGTAAATCTCATAAATAAGGAAAAGCAGCTGCAAAGTGCTAAAAGGAAAGCAAGGGATTATTTTAATAACATGCACTAGTTTAGAAAAGTTGTGGTTAAGCAACTATATTTTTGATAACGCAGAGCATAAAGATTTTTAGCACAATGACTTAGCAAAACATTAAAAAGGCTATTGTCAAATTTAGGAATCCACACATTTAGACATAGACCATCAGTCATACAGACAGGGACTAATGGTTGAGGTGTTGATCGACATTAGCAAATAATAGTTGTGTAACCATAACCATAGAGTTCCTTCTCTTTCATGTTGCAGTATTCATGTTGTGGGATTTTACACCTCAGGTGACCTGTACGTCGGCTCCTATACAAAAGATTCAGCTTGGCTGTTGCAGTTGCATGGGATGTCACACGTAGGGCCATAAACCAGGGACCTTAAATGTAACGTATGCACACACAGACCTCAGAACGTGAAAGCCTAGCAGGACAGGAGTAAGTAGAATATCCAGTGATGTCAGTCATAGGATCAAAGAGCCATTTGCGGTTAAATTGGTCACAGGGTAGGGTATAACCCCCAGGAGACCCAAGACAGATCAGTAATGAGTGAGAAAAAAGATAAGGGGTTAGGTTGGTAGGAAGGAATACTGCAACATGAAAGAGAAGGATATCTACGGTTATGGCAAGATTTTTACACAACTATTCTATGTCCTTCTATTCCTATGTTGCAGTATTCTTGGTGTAGGAGAGTACCACAGCTTAGTTGTAAGGAAGGGAGGAGGTAGAAGAAGCCGATTCCACAAAGCCCTGCAGAATTGCTCTGCAGGTCCTGCATGTGCTC
Source organism: Protopterus annectens (assembly GCF_019279795.1). Classification (NCBI taxonomy): domain Eukaryota; kingdom Metazoa; phylum Chordata; order Ceratodontiformes; family Protopteridae; genus Protopterus; species Protopterus annectens. The sequence continues at coordinate 738,718,650 of NC_056736.1, forward strand.
TGGAGACATTGTCTAACTTGCAGCGTTCAGTGAAAGTGTGAATGGTGGACCATGTGGCTGCTTCTAGTATGGCTGCAGTGTTCAGGCCTTTTAAGAAGGCTTTGGAGACTGCCACTACCCTGGTAGAGTGAGCTTTAACTCCCTGTGGGAGTTTTTTTGCCATGGTGTGAATAACATAGGCAAATAGTTTTTTCAAATCCAACATGCAATGGTTTGTTTGGAAACTGCCTTGCCCAGGGCCCTGGGGTGGAAGGAAAAGAGGTGATTGGATTTTCTTATGGATTTTGTTTTGAGAAGGTAAAACCTTAGCTTTTTGTGTACATCCAGGGAGTGAAGTATTCCTCTCACTGGTGGGAGAGGAGCAGAAAATGGGTAGATGAACAGATTGGTTTAAGGACAAATCATTGATCACTTTTGGCATAAAGGAAGGGTTAGTTCTTAGTGTTACCCTGTCCTTGTGGAAAGTAGTGTATGGAGGGGTAGGCCATTAGGGCCTGTAATTCAGCCACCCTTCTAGCTGAAGTTATGGCCATTAGCAGGACTGTCTTCCATGTGCACATTTGCAGAGTAGCCATACTAACATGTTCAATTGGAGACTGTTAGTTTTTCCAGGATGAAGTTCTGGTTGAAAGATGGTGGGATGGGTTTTCTTGGTGGTCTGATGCCCTTTTTAAGAATAGCTTCACATCGAGCCTAACTAGTAGGGAAGGGTCTAGTGGCAGGCAGGCCGAAATTGCTGAATGGTAGACTTTCACTGAAGAGTAAAAAAGTCCCCCTTTACTAGTTGACACACAAGGGCTAGAACTGGGGGGGGGGGATCTGTGATGCATGGATCCCTGACCTTGCTCAGACAACATTATGAAAATCTCTAAAAAAACAAAAGTAGCCCAAGTGAAGCAGCTGGATTGCACCCACTGAACAAAAATGGATGACTCAGTAGTACAAATCACAAAACCACTAACTGAATCAGTACATAAATCCAGGAACAAAATGGAAAAGCGCTTTCGTCTAGATAATCTAGACTTCATCAGACAACAGTTAAAGCATATATACTTCCTTTTATAGAAACCAAACACGAAGTGACAGCATTCAAAGTTAATTAGGGCAGATAAATGACTTTACATTAAATATTCATGAAATGAATAAAATAAGATAAATGAAATCCTAAATTATATATATATATATATATATATATATATATATATATATATATACGAAATAAGTAGCACAAAACTGGATACCAGAATGAAAATACACACAGGCCTAGTTCAATATAGCTTAAGAAGTACGGACACCAAGGTTTAGCTCTTTCATTCACTTTATTTTACGTGAACTTCTTCAGAAACAACTCACTTCACCCCACAAGCACTTTTCATATAAAAAATAATCACATGTCCAATGATGTCAGAAATTGATTAATTAACATCTCTTAAAATACAATGCTCATATATATATATATATATATATATATATATATATATATATATATATATATATATATATATAAACTTTAGTAAATTGTTAGGAACCATAATAAATGCCATGAAATTAATAATTAATTCATTTCATGTGAAAAAAACACTTTATATTAACTGATTCATTCAGTCCAGGAGCTTGATCTGCTCCTAAGTATACCTGCCACAATGATTCCTTACATTCCAACATGACCTTACTGTCGCCTATAAAAGTTCCCTGAGGAACACTAAGACAGAAAAGGTACATTTTTTGAAATTATTACATGTAGTAAAATGCCTACCCAGTGCGTTAGCCAAATCTTTCTTCTTAATGGCTAAAAGATGTTCACTAATTCTTTTCTTGAAACATCTAGTGGTCATTCCTATATGATATCCAGGACATGACAAACACTGGGCTATATACACTACCATTTCACTATGGCAGGTATAATAATTTTTGGACCAATGTGTCTTGTTTATATGAGAAAAATATACTGAAGAAGAATTACTAATGTATCTACACTGTCTACAATTGTGACATGCATAGGTGCCTTTAGATTTAATTCTACTTTCACTAAATAAACTTATTTGATTTGCTCCTGTCCAGCATCCATTTGTGATTTGGAGAGTATGTCCTGCTGAGAAGGTCTGCTTGTTTGTTGTCATGAGAGGGGATGTAGGTTACCTGCAGGAACAAGTTGTGTTGTGAGGCTAGGTCCCAGATTAATAAGGTTAGTCTGCAAAGGTGGTACGCTTTTATCCCTCCCTACTTGTTGAGGTACCACATAACTGTGGTGTTGTCTGTTATTAATTGGAGAACACCTGGTTGTAGGAGTGGAAGGAAGGCTTTCAGTGTCAGGAGGACTGCTGTCATTTCCCTCACGTTGATGTGTTTGTTCTTTAAGGAAGGGTGCCACTTTGTTTAAACCCTGTAATTTGCCACTGTGGCTCTCCATCCTAGGTCTGAAACATCTGTATGCATGAACTGGTTTGGGGTGGGTAACTGTAGGGAAGCCCTGGTTTCAGCTGAATTTGCTGAATCCACAATTTTAGGTCTGACTGTAGGCAGGGCAAGAGAGTGGTTTCTTGCTCTAGAGGATGTTGGTGCTGTGACCATACATTTTTAGATACCACTGTAGCTTTCACATCTGCATTCTGGCTAGTGGTTGCAAGGGAATAGTGGCTGCCATTAGGCCCAGGGTTCATAGGAATTGCCTTGCAGTTATTTTCTGGGTCTGTAGAAGGGCTTTTAAGTGGGAGGACAGGGAGCTGACCTTGTCCTAGGGAAGAAAGGCTTTCATTATGTCTGTCTTTATCCAGCAACCCAGAAATGTTTTGTCTTGTTCTGGGGTCAAGGAGGATTTTGGGAAGTTGAAGGTGAACCCCAGTCTTTGTAGTAGGCACATGGTGAACTATAGATGGATTAACAGTGTTTCCTTGCAGTCTACTAGGATCAGGATGTCATCCAGGTAGGGGTAAATCTGAATCCCTTTTGTTCTACAATAGATATGGCAGGTGCCAGGGATTTTGTGAACACTCTGGGAGCAGTGGACAAACCAAAGGGCAATGCAGTAAATTGGAAGTGAGAGAAGGGTCCAGAAAAGCATAAGAATTTCCTGTGGGAAGGTTGAGTGGGTATGTGCAGATGGGTTTCTTTCAGGTCGAGTGTGGCCATGAAAGCCTGGGCTGGTATAAGAGGGAGTAAATTTTCTAGGGACAACATTCTGAAGATAGGTTTAAGAAAGAAAAGGTCTAGAATGAGTCTCCATGGTCATATTTTTTTGGGGACCAGAAACAGTTTTGAATGGAAGTCTTCCTTCCTGCCCTGGAGGGACAGGTTCTGTTGTACCCAAGTTCAGAAGGTCTTTCAGAATCTCTGGGAGGAGGTGTCTCTGATTGTTTTGGGGGAAGGGGATGCCCCTTAAGGGTGGCCTTTCTTTCTAGGAGAGGAAATATCCTTTTTGAATGATAGCCAGAACCCATTTGTCTGTGGTGATGGTTTTCCAAAAGGGGAGACAGTGGGAGAGATGGGCAGAAAGAGGGGGGTGGGCAAGGCAGTCACACATTGTTGGGGCCTCCTCTATCTTGAAAGGACTGTCTGGGGGGGGGGGGGTTGAGAGACAGCTGGCCTGGAAAGGGGTTTGTCTTCTGGCCTCTCTCGTGTCTGGAAGAGGTAGGTCCAACTCGGGCTGGGTTTCTTCTGACAAAGGTGGCTTTGGCAGTGTAATTCCTGTAATATTTGGAAACAAGAGACATCAGAAGATGCTTAATGTCTTGCAATTCCTTACTCTTTTCTTGCTGATTTTTGAATAGGTCAGCTGACTGTTTCCGAAACAAGAAGTTAGGGTCCAGATGGGCATCTAAGATTTTAGACTTGAAGTCTTCTGGTAAGTGTTGCAGACATAGCCAGGTATATATCTCCCAAGTACAGTGGATAGAACTGGAAAGTAGGTTGCGGCAGATCGATCATAACTACATCTAATGGAGTGTCTGGCTACTTGGGCAGCCAAAGACCTGATGCCTGGAACAGACTACCAAATTACATTAAAGCAAGTACTAGTTTCGATATTTTTAAGAACAGCCAGGACATTTCTTATGGGAATAAATGTTTTGGTATACTGGCAAGCCAGAAGGGCATTAATGCCCTTGCCTGAAACATTTGTATGTATGCATGTAGAGAGAGTTTATAAGAGATTTCAAATTTAGTGAGGCAGTCTGGAGTAGCAGCTAGCAGAATGGAGGCTTGAGAGACCAGGTCCAGAGCATATTTGGTCATATTTGTTTGATAGTTGATGGCTCTAAAGGTCAATGTGGAAGAGATGTAAAGCTTCTTTCCAATTCTATCCATTGTCTTGCTATCTTTGTCTGTAGGTAAGAGAAAGGCAGATGAAATTGGTCTGGATTGTTTATCTGGTGAAATGGCAATCACAGTAGGATCTGCCAGGGGTGGTTTGACTACAAATTTCTGGTCATCAGGCAACTTGTAGAAGCGGTCTGGCCTCTTAGGGGCAGGTGGCTGAGAATCTGGTGTCTTAGATGCTGAAGAAAAGGCATCTAAATAGGCAGCGTTGACAGGTGGAATGGCAGAAGGGGAGGGAGATTCCACTTGTAATAGTTCAAAATACCTTTTTTGAGTATCAGACATTTGAGAGGTGTCCCATTTAATGTATTCCTTCATTTTGGTTATGGTCTCACCAAAGGTGATATCCTCTGGAGGGGAGTCCCCTTCAATGGACTCTTCACCTGGGGAAATAATACTCTTGAATAGAGGTAGAGTAGATGGAGAAGAGTCTGAGGGCCTAAGGCCCATAAAGGCCTGCATCAAAGATGAGGTGAAGGACTGCCAGTCAAGTAGGTCTTTGGTGGGTGTAGCCAGAGGTTTGGTTTTTTGTTTCTTTTTAATTGGGGTAGTCATAGGCATAGGCTTGGAATTGGATCCCTGGCTAAGGGTAGCTGTGTCGGGAGGATGTTGGAGGCCTGGCTGTGTCTGGTTCACCCTAGACCTCGGTGGTAGCCGATGTTTGGGTTAGCTCCCTGGACATATTTGTCGTCAACTGCAAAGTGGCTTCCAAGAAGGTCAACAAAGGGGGGGGGGGATCTGTGATGCATGGATCCCTGACCTTGCTCAGACAACATTATGAAAATCACTAAAAAAACAAAAGTAGCCCAAGTGAAGCAGCTGGATTGCATCCACTGAACAAAAATGGATGACTCAGTAGTACAAATCACAAAACCACTAACTGAATCAGTACATAAATCCAGGAACAAAATGGATAAGCACTTTCGTCTAGATAATCTAGACTTCATCAGACAACAGTTAAAGCATAGATACTTCCTTTTATACAAACCAAACACGAAGTGACAAAATTCAAAGTTAATTAGGGCAGATAAATGACTTTACATTAAATATTCATGAAATGAATAAAATAAGATAAATGAAATACTAAATTATATATATATATATATATATATATATATATATATATATATATATATATATACGAAATAAGTAGCACAAAACTGGATACCAGAATGAAAATACACACAGGCCTAGTTCAATATAGCTTAAGAAGTACGGACACCAAGGTTTAGCACTGTCATTCACTTTTTTTTACGTGAACTTCTTCAGAAACAACTCACTTCACCCCACAAGCACTTTTCATATAAAAAAATAATCACATGTCCAATGATGTCAGAAATTGATTAATTAACATCTCTTAAAATACAATACTCATATATATATATATATATATATATATATATATATATATATATATATATATAAACTTTAGTAAATTGTTAGGAACCATAATAAATGCCATGAAATTAATAATTAATTCATTTCATGTGTAAAAAACACTTTATATTAACTGATTAATTCAGTCCAGGAGCTTGATCTGCTCCTGCCACAATGATTCCTTACATTCCAACATGACCTTACTGTCTCCTATAAAAGTTCCCTGAGGAACACTAAGACAGAAAAGGTACATTTTTTGAAATTATTACATGTAGTAAAATGCCTACCCAGTGCGTTAGCCAAATCTTTCTTCTTAATGGCTAAAAGATGTTCCCTAATTCTTTTCTTGAAACATCTAGTGGTCATTCCTATATGATATCCAGGACATGACAAACACTGGGCTATATACACTACCATTTCACTATGGCAGGTATAATAATTTTTGGACCAATGTGTCTTGTTTACATGAGAAAAATATACTGAAGAAGAATTACTAATGTATCTACACGGTCTACAATTGTGACATGCATAGGTGCCTTTAGATTTAATTCTACTTTCACTAAATAAACTTATTTGATTTGCTCCTTTTTCTAACATACTTTTAATGTTTACAACCTTCTTAAAAGTGAAATTACGTCTAGTTCCTATAGCTTTAGTTAATTCCTGACTTCCCAACAATATCTTCCAATTGTCTATTATAATATTTTTAATAAGCCACATTTCATTGGAAATAGGCAAAATAAAAGCACTTAAAAATTCTTTATTAGGAACTACCATATTAATTATAGAAGGTAATGGACAAAGGGACAAAATAGGACAAGCTTTGTCCTTCCTTAGCCTCACTTCTTTTTCAATAAGTTCTAACCATGTTACTCGGTAGCCTCTTGCCACAGAAAATGTTTTCAAAACTTTTATCTCATTAATAAAAATAGTATCTTGTGATGTTAATCTACTTAATCTGATAAATTGCCCCTTAATTACTCCTTTTTTCATATGCAGCAGGTGCAAACTTTCTTCATGCAAATATTGATTTGCAAATGTAGACTTTCTATAAATTTTACTAACAAATTTTTTAGATGTTAAATCATAGGTAAGGTTTAAATCAAGAAAATTTAAGCTCATACCATACCCTCCTACAGAAAATTTTAAAAAATTCGTAGTGTTATTTAAATAACTAACAAAATTGTTAAACTCCTCAAAGGTACCATGCCAAAGAAAAAAAACAGATCTATGTAACGACAGTAAAATAAAATATTTTCACTGTAATTACTATTATGAATGAATTCGTTTTCCTAATTTGCCATCACTAAGTTGGCATATGCTGGAGCTACTCTTGTACCCATTGCAACCCCTGAAATTTGCTTGTATAGATTATCATCAAATTTGAAAAAAATATTATCAAGTACCAGTTCCATTACTGTACACACAGTATTAATCTTGCTGTTATATGAATTACTGTGTTTTGATAGATATTCTCTCAGATATTCAATTCCTATCTCCTGATCTATACAAGTATATAGGGACACTACATCCAAAGATGCCATACAAAATTCTCTATCTGGCAGTTGTAAATCTGTTAATAACTCAAGCAAGTGCCAAGAATCTTTCAAATGATATTTGGACTCCTGCACAATTGGGTTAAGAATATAATCCAGCCAAAGAGAAAGAGTTTCAGTCTTAGATTTGTTAGCCGATATAATAGGCCTAAAGGGGGGATTTAAACTGTTCTTCTGTATTTTAGGAATACCAAACATAACAGCCATTTTTGGATGTTCTACCTGCAAAAAAGTATAAGTCTGGTGGTCCAATTCGCCTTGACAAAACATATCAAACAAGCTTATATCTAATCTCAAAAAACTCTGTTGAATAAAAATGAAATCTACCTTTTGATATGTTTTTTCATCTCCTAATAGATCTCCCATTGATTTGATGTAATCTCCTTTATCCATAATGACTATTTTACCCCCTTGTCGGCCTTCATTACTCTTATTTGACTGTTCTCCCTAAGAACCTTTAATGCCTTTAATTCAGATTCATTCAAGCTGTTCTCATTTCTTACAGGTTGTATAGCTCTAATATCTGCTTCACATATATTTTGAAATACTTGTAATGTTCCTATCAGTAGTGGATTATAAGTACTTACTTTTTAGGGCCTATACTTGAAGTCCCACAATTAATGTATTGCATAATGCATTTCAAATTCAACTTTCTCAAAGTTAATCTGAAATTGATAATTGTCTTAGCTAAATTAAAGGAATTACTAGGAATAAAAGAAAATCCTTTCTTCAAAAAATCAAGTAGAGGTTGTGAAAGAGTCACACTAGATAAATTCTGAATTTGTATATCATGACTAGTGAGACTACTTCCACCTACCACTTCTTTTTGCTCTTGACCCTCCCCTTTGGATTGTTCTGCACCACCTTGGACCAAGTAGGTGCTCTCTTGTTCCCTTGTTTGTCTACCAAAAAAGGGGCAGTGTTAACTACCCTTTCATTACCATTAGAATTTGTGCCAACATTGTTTCTGAAGAACTTCACGTAAAATAAAGGGAATGAAAGCGCTAAACCTTGGTGTCCGTACTTCTTAAGCTATATTGAACTAGGCCTGTGTGTGTTTTAATTCTGGTATCCAGTTTTGTGCTACTTATTTCGTTTTTGTGCTGTTGGCTTTGTGGTTCAGTTCACTTTGGCTTTTCAAAGTATGTCACAGGATACGCTTCTCAACTTATCCATTCACCCTGGTCCAGATGGATTTGCTCAATTTTCGGAGGAAATCACAAATATGATTTCCATGGCGATTCAAAGGGGGCTTGACCTAAGCAGGTGTCAATAGTTGTGAATCTACTGAAAGTCAAAACGGACACAGAGCGAGTCGGAAGGTTTTATCCAATACATCGGATACTGAGATTGACGACGTTACATCTGGAGAGCCTTTAGAGAGTTCGAACAGCATTTTGGATTATATTTTACAAAACATCCAAACTCCTTTTGCAGACATTACAGACTCTGAAGCGACAGATTCAGTAAGTACAGAAACTGTTTCCAATTCATTGTCCAGTCAAAGAAACTGCAAATAAAGTATTTATGACCTGGAAAAACTAACTTTGAAATACGTCATGTTGGATATCGAAATCAGTTACTTGACTGAGTGTATTAAAAGGAAATGTGTCCCGGAGGGACTGAGAACTAACACATTTCCTAATTTTGTCTCATTTGGAGACAGTTTATACACTGAACTTGTAAATATGTTTAACGAATTTGGCATTAAAATGATGGTTACGTTAACTTGAACATTATGCTAAACAAGTGGAAGATATTAAGAACAAAATGAATGACTTGGATAGAAAGATCAAAACCTTTTCTTGTTTTCATATGTTTAATAATTTATATTGTGGCATAACAGCTAAGGCAGACAGACAAAGAGCCACAATAGTGACTAGAAAACAAAAGAAACTAAAGCGTGATATTTTAGCTTATGCGAATAAGACTGCATATACTGTCAACAATAAATTTTCAAGTGTTCATAATGACAGCATAAATGTTGAACTGATTGATAATGATGCTAGTGACAACAATTCTAAAAGTTGTTTAAATGTAAGTTCTGATAACAACAATGTAAGAACTTCAAGTGGCACCAATACCAACACTAACAATGAAGTTTTGATAAATAATCAAAATGGTGATACAACAAACATGCATTGAAATAATAATGGTGGCACAAATTCTAATGGTAATGAAGGGGTAGTTAACACTGCCCCTTTTTTGGTAGACAAACAAGGGAACAAGAGAGCACCTACTTGGTCCAAGGTGGTGCAGAACAAGCCAAAGGGGAGGGTCAAGAGCAGAAAGAAGTGGTAGGTTGAAGTAGTCTCACTAGTTATGATATACAAATTCATAATTTATCTAGTGTGACTCACAACCAATACTTGATTTTTTGAAGAAAGGATTTTCTTTTATTCCTAGTAATTACTTTAATTTAGCTAAGACAATTATCGATTTCAGATTAACTTTGAGAAAGTTGAATTCGAAATACATTATGCAAGACATTAATTGTGGGACTTCAAGTATAAGCCCTAAAAAAGTAAGTACTTATAATCCACCACTGATAGGTACATTACAAGTATTTCAATATATGTGAAGCAGGTATTAGAGCTATACAACCTGTAAGAAATGAGAACAACTTGAATGAATCTGAATTAAAGGCATTAATGGTTCTTAGGGAGAACAGTCAAATAAGAGTAATAAAGGCCGACAAGGGGGGTAAAATAGTCATTATGGATAAAGGAGATTACATCAAATCAATGGGAGATCTATTAGGAGATGAAAAAACATATCAAAAGGTAGATTTCATTTTTATTCAACAGAGTTTTTTGAGATTAGATATAAGCTTGTTTGATATGTTTTGTCAAGGTGAATTGGACCACCAGACTTATACTTTTTTGCAGGTAGAACATCCAAAAATGGCTGTTCTGTTTGGTATTCCTAAAATACAGAAGAACAGTTTAAATCCCCCCTTTAGGCCTATTATATCGCCTAACAAATCTAAGACTGAAACTCTTTCTCTTTGGCTGGATTATATTCTTAACCCAATTGTGCAGGAGTCCAAATATCATTTGAAAGATTATTGGCACTTGCTTGAGTTATTAACAGATTTACAACTGCCAGATAAAGAATTTTGTATGGCATCTTTGGATGTAGTGTCCCTATATACTTGTATAGATCAGGAGATAGGAATTGAATATCTGGGAGAATATCTATCAAAACATAGTAATTCATATAACAGCAAGATTAATACTGTGTGTACAGTAATGGAATTGGTACTTGATAATAATTTTTTCAAATTTGATGATAATCTATACAAGCAAATTTCAGGGGTTGCAATGGGTGCAAGAGTAGCTCCAGCATATGCCAACTTAGTGATGGCAAATTGGGAAAACAAATTCATTCATAATAGTAATTACAGTGAAAATATTTTATTTTACTGTCGTTACATAGATGATCTGTTTTTTTCTTTGGCATGGTACCGTTGAGGAGTTTAACAATTTTGTTAGTTATTTAAATAACACTACGAATTTTTAAAAAATTTCTGTAGGAGGGTATGGTATGAGCTTAAATTTTCTTGATTTAAACCTTACCTATGATTTAACATCTAAAGAATTTGTTAGTAAAATTTATAGAAAGTCTACATTTGCAAATCAATATTTGCATAAAGAAAGTTTGCACCCGTTGCATATGAAAAAAGGAGTAATTAAGGGGCAATTTATCAGATTAAGTAGATTAACATCACAAGATACTATTTTTATTAATGAGATAAAAGTTTTGAAAACATTTTTTGTGACAAGAGGCTACCAGGTAGCATGGTTAGAACTTATTGAAAAAGAAGTAATGAGGCTAAGGAAGGACAAAGCTTGTCCTATTTTGTCCCTTTGTCCATTACCTTCTATAATTAATATGGTAGTTCCTAATAAAGAATGTTTACGTGCTTTTATTTTGCCTATTTCCAATGAAATGTGGCTCATTAAAAATATTATAATAGACAATTGGAAGATATTGTTGGGCAATCAGGAATTAACTAAAGCTATAGGAACTAGACCTAATTTCACTTTTAAGAAGGTTGCAAACATTAAAAGTATGTTAAAAAAAGGAGCAAATCAAATAAGTTTATTTAGTGAAAGTAGAATTAAATCTAAAGGCACCTATGCATGTCACAATTGTAGACAGCGTAGATACATTAGTAATTCTTCTTCAGTATATTTTTCTCATATAAACAAGACACATTGGTCCAAAAATTATTATACCTGCCATAGTGAAATGGTAGTGTATATAGCCCAGTGTTTGTCATGTCCTGGATATTATATAGGAATGACCACTAGATGTTTCAAGAAAAGAATTAGTGAACATCTTTTAGCCATTAAGAAGAAATATTTGGATAACGCACTGGGTAGGCATTCTACTACATGTAATAATTTCAAAAAATTTACATTTTCTGTCTTGGATAGTGTTCCTCAGGGAACTTTTATAGGAGACAGTAAGGTCATGTTGGAATGTAAGGAATCATTGTGGCAGGTATACTTAGGAGCAGATCAAGCTCCTGGACTGAATGAATCAGTTAATATAAAGTGTTTTTTACATATGAAATGAATTAATTATTAATTTCATGGCATTTTTTATGGTTCCTAACAATTTACTAAAGTTTTATATATATATATATATATATATATATATATATATATATATATATATATATATATATATATATATATATATATATATATATATATATATATATATATATATAAGTATAGTATTTTAAGAGATGTTAATTAATCAATTTCTGACATCATTGGACATGTGATTTTTTTTTTTATATAAAAAGTGCTTGTGGGGTGAAGTAAGTTGTTTCTGAAGAAGTTCTCGTAAAATAAAGTGAATGAAAGCGCCAAACCTTGGTGTTCGTACTTCTTAAGCTATATTGAACTAGGCCTGTGTGTTTTCATGTATATATATATATATATATATATATATATATATATATATATATACACATGTATATACATATATACATACATATAAACTTTGAATTATGTCACTTCCTGTTTGGTTTGTATAAAAGGAAGCATCTATGATTTAACTGGTGTCTGATGAAGTCTAGATTATCTAGACAAAAGCGCTTATCCATTTTGTTCCTGGATTTATGTACTGATTCAATTAAAGTGGTTTTGTGATTTATACTACTGTTTTTTTTATACTTTAAGGACAAACAGTTTTATACTACCATTTTTGGTGAGTGGGTCCAATCCAGCTGCTTCACTTGGACTAGTTTTGTTTTTTGGACTGGTTTGTGTTCTGTTTGACTTTACTATTATGAAAATCTCTCTCATTTAGCTAAATAAGATTAAGTTTCCCAGCCTCCATCAGTACTGAAAGCACGTCCTCTGAATAGTGGTACCTTAAGGGAATTAGAAGTTTATCGCCCACAGTGTCAGTGACAACATCTGCAAGTGTGGGTGGATGAGGGTTTCCTATTGTTGTGTCAGAAGTTCCACCTTGTGGGGTAACCTGTGGTGATTGCCCTTGGCTAGATTGAGAAGTAGGTGGTACTAGTGCTGCCTTGGCCTGTAGGGGGTCACCAACAAGATTTTTTTTTTTCTTCTGATTTTCAGGAGGACTTTTTTAATTAATGGGAAGGGAGGAAAGGCATATAGAAACCTTCCCTTCCATGAAATGCTGAATACATCTACTTTCCAAGCTAGTGGGGAGTAGGTCTTGGAACAGAAAGTCTGCAGTTGTCTGTTCTGGGGGGAGGCAAACAAATCTACTTGGTGTGCCCCACCAGTGGGCAATATCTAGACAGACATTCCTGTCCAGCATCCATTTGTGATATGGAGAGGATGGTCTGCTTGTTTGTTGTCATGAGAGGGGATGTAGGTTACCTGCAGGAACAAGTTGTGTTGTGAGGCTAGGTCCCAGATTAATAAGGTTAGTCTGCAAAGGTGGTACGCTTTTATCCCTCCCTACTTGCTGAGGTACCACATAACTGTGGTGTTGTCTGTTATTAATTGGAGAACACCTGGTTGTAGGAGTGGAAGGAAGGCTTTCAGTGTCAGGAGGACTGCTGTCATTTCCCTCACGTTGATGTGTTTGTTCTTTAAGGAAGGGTGCCACTTTGTTTAAACCCTGTAATTTGCCACTGTGGCTCTCCATCCTAGGTCTGAAACATCTGTATGCATGAACTGGTTTGGGGTGGGTAACTGTAGGGAAGGCCTGGTTTCAGCTGAATTTGCTGAATCCACAATTTTAGGTCTGACTGTAGGAAGGGCAAGAGAGAATGGTTTCTTGCTCTAGAGGATGTTGGTGCTGTGACCATACATTTTTAGATACCACTGTAGCTTTCACATCTGCATTCTGGCTAGTGGTAGCAAGGGAATAGTGGCTGCCATTAGGCCCAGGGTTCATAGGAATTGCCTTGCAGTTATTTTCTGGGTCTGTAGAAGGGCTTTTAAGTGGGAGGACAGGGAGCTGACCTTGTCCTAGGGAAGAAAGGCTTTCATTATGTCTGTCTTTATCCAGCAACCCAGAAATGTTTTGTCTTGTTCTGGGGTCAAGGAGGATTTTGGGAAGTTGAGGGTGAACCCCAGTCCTTGGAGTAGGCACATGGTGAACTATAGATGGATTAACAGTGTTTCCTTGCAGTCTGCTAGGATCAGGATGTCATCCAGGTAGGGGTAAATCTGAATCCCTTGTGTTCTGCAATAGATATGGCAGGTGCCAGGGATTTTGTGAACACTCTGGGAGCAGTGGACAAACCAAAGGGCAATGCAGTAAATTGGAAGTGAGAGAAGGGTCCAGAAAAGCATAAGAATTTCCTGTGGGAAGGTTGAGTGGGTATGTGCAGATGGGTTTCTTTCAGGTCGAGTGTGGCCATGAAAGCCTGGGCTGGTATAAGAGGGAGTAAATTTTCTAGGGACAATATTCTGAAGATAGGTTTAAGAAAGAAAAGGTCTAGAATGAGTCTCCATGGTCATATTTTTTTGGGAACCAGAAACAGTTTTGAATGGAAGTCTTCCTTCCTGCCCTGGAGGGACAGGTTATGTTGTACCCAAGTTCAGAAGGTCTTTCAGAATCTCTGGGAGGAGGTGTCTCTGATTGTTTTGGGGGAAGGGGATGCCCCTTAAGGGTGGCCTTTCTTTCTAGGAGAGGAAATACCCTTTTTGAATGATAGCCAGAACCCATTTGTCTGTGGTGATGGTTTTCCAAAAGGGGAGACAGTGGGAGAGACGGGCAGAAAGAGGGGGGTGGGCAAGGCAGTCACACATTGTTGGGGCCTCCTCTATCTTGAAAGGAATGTCTGGGGGGGGGGTTTGAGAGACAGCTGGCCTGGAAAGGGGTTTGTCTTCTGGCCTCTCTCGTGTCTGGAAGAGGTAGGTCCAACTCGGGCTGGGTTTCTTCTGACAAAGGTGGCTTTGGCAGTGTAATTCCTGTAATATTTGGAAACAAGAGACATCAGAAGATGCTTAATGTCTTGCAATTCCTTACTCTTTTCTTGCTGATTTTTGAATAGGTCAGCTGACTGTTTCCGAAACAAGAAGTTAGGGTCCAGATGGGCATCTAAGATTTTAGACTTGAAGTCTTCTGGTAAGTGTTGCAGACATAGCCAGGTATATATCTCCCAAGTACAGTGGACAGAACTGGAAAGTAGGTTGCTGCAGATCGATCATAACTACATCTAATGGAGTGTCTGGCTACTTGGGCAGCCAGAGACCTGATGCCTGGAACAGACTACCAAATTACATTAAAGCAAGTACTAGTTTCGATATTTTTAAGAACAGCCAGGACATTTCTTATGGGAATAAATGTTTTGGTATACTGGCAAGCTAGAAGGGCATTAATGCCCTTGCCTGAAACATTTGTATGTATGCATGTAGAGAGAGTTTATAAGAGATTTCAAATTTAGTGAGGCAGTCTGGAGTAGCAGCTAGCAGAGTGGAGGCTTGAGAGACCAGGTCCAGAGCATATTTGGTCATATTTGTTTGATAGTTGATGGCTCTAAAGGTCAATGTGGAAGAGATGTAAAGCTTCTTTCCAATTCTATCCATTGTCTTGCTATCTTTGTCTGTAGGTAAGAGAAAGGCAGATGAAATTGGTCTGGATTGTTTATCTGGTGAAATGGCAATCACAGTAGGATCTGCCAGGGGTGGTTTGACTACAAATTTCTGGTCATCAGGCAACTTGTAGAAGTGGTCTGGCCTCTTAGGGGCAGGTGGCTGAGAATCTGGTGTCTTAGATGCTGAGGAAAAGGCATCTAAATAGGCAGCGTTGACAGGTGGAATGGCAGAAGGGGAGGGAGATTCCACTTGTAGTAGTTCAAAATACCTTTTTTGAGTATCAGACATTTGAGAGGTGTCCCATTTAATGTATTCCTTCATTTTGGTTATGGTCTCACCAAAGGTGATATCCTCTGGAGGGGAGTCCCCTTCAATGGACCCTTCACCTGGGGAAATAATACTCTTGAGTAGAGGTAGAGTAGATGGAGAAGAGTCTGAGGGCCTAAGGGCCATAAAGGCCTGCATCAAAGATGAGGTGAAGGACTGCCAGTCAGGTAGGTCTTCGGTGGGTGTAGCCAGAGGTTTGGTTTTTTGTTTCTTTTTAATTGGGGTAGTCATAGGCATAGGCTTGGAACTGGATCCCTGGCTAAGGGTAGCTGTGTCGGGAGGATGTTGGAGGCCCGGCTGTGTCTGGTTCACCCTAGACCTCGGTGGTAGCCGATGTTTGGGTTAGCTCCCTGGACATGTTTGTCGTCAACTGCAAAGTGGCTTCCTAGAAGGTCAACAAAGTTGACAAGACTCCTACATCGGTAGCTGGTGGGGCATCCAAAAGCAGAGAGGCAGTGGAAGAGGGCCTAGGAATCTTGGTTTACTTTCGCAGAGGTTCAGTCGGGGCTTCCAAAATGCGGTCCATCCTAAGTGCTAATTTTTTAAGCCGCTGGTTTTCTAGGTAAAGATTAAGTGCAGCAAGATGGCTGCGCGGGGTCTTAGGAATGAAGGATTGGCTGAGCAAGCGGTGTGATCGTGGTCTCAGTCTAGGCAAAAAACGCAGCGGTCGTGTGTATCTTTATGGGGTATCTGGCACCCGCACTGACATTTGCCCGTCTTTGCTGACATCGGCTAAAGTTTACTAGAACAAACCAAACTTTAGGTCAAAGAAGGAAAAACCCCAATGGGGTACTTAGCTTTTAGACGTCTTGTGGTGAAGGAGCAAAGCACACTGTGATGGTCATCTGTGGCTGAAAAATTCTGATGTCTGTGTGTGCAGACGTCACATTTAAGGTCCCTGGTTTATGGCCCTACATGTGACATCCCACGCAACTGCAACAGCCAAGCTGAAGCTTTTTTTATAGGAGCTGACGTATGGGTCGCCTAAGGTGGAAAATCCAACACCAAGAATACTGCAACATAGGAAAAGAAGGGCATTAAGTATACCTCGAGGCTGAGGATGGCCTCTCCTGTTGAAGAAGGAAGTAGCAGTCCTCAAAAATTACAAAAACTGATAGGCCAAAGAAGAGGCATAAAGATAATAGAGTGGACTATTGAGGATAACAAAGAAATTATGTATTGTTACTATTATGCAAAAAGCCCAGAATTTCCAGACACAAGACATACAAAATGATTAGGAGAGAAATTAGAGGAAACAAAAATATGTCCACAAGAAAAAGTGTCAGAAGCTTCGAATGAAAATTTGCATTCATTAATACAACAAATTTGTGAAAAACAGAATATAGATCAAGAAACTTTGATCTGTTTGGAAAAAGAAGCATCTGAGGAAGCTCAAAAATATAACCAACACAATCTAGAGATATTTGAATATAAAAAAGAAATATGGACATGGGAAAGAAAGATTTGATATGGTGCAATATTTATGCAAAGGAGAAAGCCAAATTAATCAATATAAAGAAGGCAGCCCCAAAGATATTCAAAGAGAAATAAAGGCAAAGGCATCCGGATATGGAAAATTTTACAATAAAAAAAATCACAAAGATGGAATGTAGAAAAGATTAGTAAAGTAGAAGTTAAAAAAAATAGAAGTTGAAGTTATGGAGTGCCTGCGAAGTGAAGGATTTGGTGTAGAAGGTCTAATACAGGTTATATCACGTGAGTGCCCAAAGTAAGGAGAAAAAGGAAGACCAGGAAACATCT
This sequence comes from Protopterus annectens, assembly GCF_019279795.1. Taxonomy (NCBI): domain Eukaryota; kingdom Metazoa; phylum Chordata; order Ceratodontiformes; family Protopteridae; genus Protopterus; species Protopterus annectens. The sequence continues at coordinate 738,736,033 of NC_056736.1, forward strand.
GAACAGGAAATATGGACATGGGAAAGAAAAACAGATTTAATATGGTGTAATATTTAGGCAAAGGAGAAAGCAAAACTAACCAATACAAAAAGAGCTTTACCAAAGATATTTGAAGAGAAATACAGGCAAAGGAATCCGGACATAGAAAACTTTACAATACAAAAAATAAGAAGACAAAGAGAAAAGTAGAAATGGAGAAGTTAAAGAAATAGAAACTGAGGTTATGGAGTACCTGCAAAGTGAAGGATTCAGTGTCGAAAATCGAATGCAGAAAAGCATCACAACAGGATAGAGCAATGGATATCCAAAGTAAGGGGAGATCAGTAGAACAGGAAGCAACTGATCAGGTGCCATATCAAGATATTTTGGAGCCTTCCACAGGAAATCAGTATAAATATTTACTTGAAGCTAGACAGCAAGGAAAGGAACAGGAAACTGTGGAAACTGATGCAGTCAATGTTGAGGAGTGATAGGCCAGTGAGTTCCCATATGACAGAGCAACAGATGGCACAGGATGAAATTAAAGAGAAGGTGCCACAGGAAGATGCTATAGAACTTTCTATAGAATTCCCACAAGAAATGGAAAACAAGGGAAACAAGTTTGGAAGAAAACGAGCTAAGAGAAGAGTTGCTAAATTTAACAGAAATGGACAGATATATCAAGCTCAATGACAGAAATAGACTGCAGAAGGTCAATAAAACCCAAAAAGTCAGAAGTCTGATAAAACGAATGAATGCAGTAATTAGAACTGTCCACAGAGATCCATGTGATACAACAGAAGTAAACAGGATATATTACTGTGCTGCTAAATTAACAACTGATAAAGGTCTACCACAAGATCACAGGGTAGTGAGGGAAAGGAAGGGGAGAAACAGAATACCATAATGGTAGTATCAAATAGAGAAAACTATAAAGCAATTAAGACAAGTGTCACTCTTAGAAGACTACAGAAGAGGGAATAGATCAACAAAAATACTAAGAAAGATGTGATTAAAGCAATGCACAGTATTAGAAGAGACCAAGATCTATCATGCAGTACTGCAAACAAACTAAAATTTCATTACAAGTGCAAAAAAGTACAGTTGTGTACACTTACCATAAATGTAGATGTTCGAGTGTCTTCACTGTTGCAGTCATGACTGTAGGGTTCTCCCCTGTCGGCAGGCAGCCCTCGGTCGGCCAGAATCCCAAAGTCTGGGTCCGGCGTCTGCTGTTCAGCCATGCTCCCTGACGTCAGAGCGCCAGGAGTACAAAACTGACAGCCGACGCCATGTTCTCCAGTTTTTCTTGCCCCAGATGTCAGGTGCTCCAAAATGAGAAAGATCCCATACCCTTTGCAAATACACCTCAAAAGAAGGGTGAAGAAGGGAACCACACAAAAGAAAAAATAAGAGGGGACAGGAGGGAGGGAAACCCAGACTGCAACAGTTAAGACACTCTAACATCTACATTTATGGTAAGTGTACACAACTGTACTATGTTCATCGTGTTTCACTGTTGCAGTCATGACTGTAGGGTTGAATCCCAAAGCAGAATAAAAGGGAGATGGTCATAAAGAAGAGGGGGGTGGCTAGAAGGTCCTGCAAGACAGCAGAAGCAAAGCCTGCCCTAGACTTAGAGTAAAGAGGTAGATTGTAGTGCTTGGAAAAAGTATGCACTAAACTCCAAGTTGCAGCCTCCAAAATGTCTTTGGTAGGAACAACCCTGAGGAAGGCAGCTGAAGTGGCAGCAGCTCTGGTAGAGTGAGTCCCTATACTCCCTGGCATTTGCTTTCCATGGTGTGAATAGCAAAATCTGATTCCATGAGCAATCCATTTGGAAATGGTCTGTTTTGAAATAGCTTTACCATGGGAACTTGAAGCATAAGAAACAAACAATTGCTCTGATTTCCTGATGTCCTTGGTTCTGTCCAGGTAAAAACGTAGTTGTATGTGTACATCCAAGGAATGCAAGATCCTTTCCCCCTTATTTTGAGGAGTGGGGAAAAAAGTTGACAAGTGAATAGTTTGATTTAAAGCCACTTTGGAAATCACCTTAGGCATAAAAGTAGGATTAGTCCTTAAAGACACCCTGTCTTGATGAAAAATAATATAAGGTTCCACAGCCATGAGAGCTTGCAACTCTGAGACTCTCCTGGCAGAGGTCAGAGCTAACAGGATAGCTGTCTTCCAAGATAAAAACTTGATGTCAGCTGTGGCAGCAGGCTCAAAATGAGGTAAGGTGAGTTTTTCCAAAACATAGTTGAGATCCCAAGCAGGAATGGGAGGAGATCTAGGGGGCCTTAAGTTCTTAGCTCCTCTGAGAAACTGTCTCATGAGCTGGTGGGAAGAGATTGGAGGGTCTGTATTATAGTGAGCAGAAATAGCAGAGGCATGTATCTTTATTGAAGAGAAAGAGAGATCCTTATGTAAGAGGTCTGTAAGGTAAAGTAAAATCAGAGGAATGTTAGGAATAAGAGGATCAGAATCCTGAGCCTGCATTCAGGAACAAAATCTTTTCCATTTTCCTGCATAAGATTTTCTAGTGCTAGGACGTCTGGCTTCTAAAATGACATCCATAACCTGCTTGGGTAGGAGAGAATGAATCAAAGACCCTGGATTAACCAGGCCACCAGGCTGAGAGTTTTGACATGGGAGTGCAGAACCTGACCCTGGTGTTGGGACAGAAGGTTCGGAGTCTGTGGTAAAACCCAAGGAGGCTCCAGACAAAGGTTTTTCAGTGTTGGGTACCAAAACTGTCGAGGCCAATTTGGGGCCAGCAAGATTATCATCTTGGGCTTGTCCTGTTTGATCTTTAATAATACCCGTGGAAGAAGAGGAAGAGGTAGAAAGGCATACCCCAAGAGGTTTCTCCAACTGAATGATAAAGCATCGACTTTCCAAGCTAGTTCGTGGAATGTCCTGGTGCAAAAAATCTGTAGTTGATGACTGAGGTGGGATGCAAAGAGGTCTATGTGAGGACATCCCCAGACTGCTGTAATCATCTTGAATATTTTGGTGTCCAGCATCCATTCGTGTGGGTCCAATAGGTTTCTGCTCAGACTGTCTGCCAAGAAGTTTTGCTTCCCTGGTAGAAACTGAGCTTGAAGGTCCAGTTTGCAAGCTGGAGCTGTGCTCCAAAGATTCATGGCTAGTCTGCAAAGGGGATAGGAATGAGATCCCCCTTGCTTGTTTATGTACCACATAACTGTGGTGTTGTCTGTCCGTATCAGTAGTTGTCCTGGATGTAGAAGATTCCTGAAGGCCAATAGAGCTTTCTGAATGGCTAACATTTCCTTTAAATTGATATGCAGGTGCTTCTGATCCTTTGTCCAAAGGCCCTGCAGACAGTTGCCCTGAAAATGGGCTCCCCATGCATAATCTGAGACATCTGTGGTTAGTATCTGAGTGGCAGGAGGCAGACAGAAGGGTTTTCCTTTGTTTAGAGTACATGCCTTGGACCACCAAAGGAATTCCTTTTGGAGACAAGGCAGGACGGAGATCTGTATGTCTAAACTGTGGCAATGCTGAGACCATACACTTTTTAGGTACCACTGTATTTTCCTCATATGTAGTCTTGCATATGGTACGAGAAGGATGCAGGAGGCCATGTAACCCAAAGCCTGCAGGAATCTCCTTGCAGATAGCTGAGTTAATGTTGCCAAGGTTTTGAAAGTTGAAGCCAGCTGCAATTGTTTTTCGTATGTCAGAAATGCCATCTGGGTTGTTTTGTTTAGAGAAGCGCCCAGAAAAATTATCTGTTGTGAGGGTGTCAAATTTGACTTTTTTATGTTTACAGTGAATCCCAGGAACTTGAGAAGATTCTGAACAAACTCTAGATGCTGGAGTAAGACATCCTTGCTGTCTGAATAAGACGGTCGTTCAGATAAGGGTAAATTTGAATTCCCTTGAGTCTGCAATAAGCTACTACTAGAGCCAGGCATTTGGTGAAGACCCTGGGCGCAGTAGACAATCCAAAGGGCAGCGCAGAGAATTGATAGTGCCTCGATCCGGCCTTGAACCTGAGGTATTTTCTGCATTCCTGCCTGATGGGAATGTGTAAGTATGCCTCCTTTAAATTCAAAGTTACCATCCATGCATTTTTGGTCAGCATTGGAAGTAGCTGCTGTAGAGTAAGCATCTTGAATTTTGGTATCTCGAGGAAAGTGTTCAAGACTGACAGATCCAGAATGGGTCTCCATGAATTTTGCTTCCTGGGGACTAGAAAGAGCCTTGAGTAAAAACCTTGTCCCCTCTCTGAAAGTGGAACTAGTTCTATGGCTTTCATAGCCAGGAGAACTTCCACCTGGTTTAAGGCCTCTAACCATTGATGTTTTGGAAGATCTGGCCATCCGCTTGGTCTTGGTAGGGTATGAAAATGGAATTTGTAACCTCTTGAAACCACATCCAGAACCCACTTGTCTTGGGTTATAAGAGTCCAATTTAGGTGAAAAAGAGAAAGTTTTCCTCTGAGAGGGGCTTCCAGGCAAGAAGTTCCTGCAGCCCAACAGAGGGAGTCATTGAGTCTGGTTTCTATGAGCTTGCGACCTGTCCTCTCCTCCTCTAGGGGTGGAAGCAGTCCACTGTCTTGATCTATAAGAGGCTTGCGTTTGAGGCCTTCCTCGGGAGTGTCTGTATCTACCCCTCTGAGACCTGTCTGAATTGGGAAAGGACCAATTTTTTGTAGGCCAATTCCTACTAAATCTGGGTGGCTGTACTTGTAAGAAATCTTTAACTGTTTGCATGGATTTTGCCTTGTCCTCCATCTTCTTTATCACCTCTTCAGCTTTAGATCCAAACAAAACATTATGCTGAACAGGAGCATCCAATAATTTAGCCTTTACTTGATCTGGCAAATTTTTGTTCCTTTAACCATGCATGCCTTCTAATGACTGTGCCAGAGGTAGCAGCCCTACAAGAAGCCTCTAAGGCATCAAATCCACAGTGTAAACCATGCTTTCCAACTTGTTCAGTGGCATGCATTAAGTCATGTAATTCCTTATCCTCTGCACAGGCGGAAATGGAAGTTAGCTTTTGTTTTAAAACAGACAGGAGAAATTGCTGGTATTTCAGCATATGAAACTGACAGTTTAAAGCCCTAATAGATAAAGTAGCAGAAGTGTACACTTTTTTGCCTCATCTTTCTAAAGATCTGGAATCCTTTTCAGTGGGAATGGGGTTTTTAGCAGAAGCGGCCTTAACCCCCTTAGGACCCTGAGAAATGGTTTCAGGGTCAGCAGTAGGATTCTTGTATAAAAACAGGTGGGAATCAGGAACCCTATAATATCTGTCTGGCTTAACAGGAGCTGGAGGAAAAGAGTCAGGAGTTAAGTTAGCCTCCGAAAAGCATCATCCACAATATCCAAAATAGGAGGAATAGCCAGGGGTCTATGTTGGGGAAGAAGAAAACCCCTTAGTCTTTTCTTAGATTCCGAGTACTCCTGTCTTTCCCAGTGAAAATGTTCCCTCATTTCATGCAAAGTTTCCCCAAAACAAGCACTTTATTCATGGCCCAGATGAAGTACCTAACTTTTGGTTAAAAGTATTAACATCTTTGCACAAGGATTTAGTCATGAGTAAGAACTATTTATATCCGCAGCCCAAACAGACACAAACCTGGCTAACAGGGAAAACAATGCTCTTTCTTAAGAGTGAACCTGCAAGCTACCCTAAAAATTATAGACCAATAGCTTGCCTTCCGGCGACATATAAACTATACACAGGAATTGATGCTGACAGAGTTTATAGTCATTTAGAAGAAAACTCAATTATGACAATAGAACAAAAGAGCAATAAAAGAAAGTCGTATGGAACAAAGGATCATTTGTTGTTAAATAAAGTCCTACTGGAGAAGTGTAAAAAGGGGAAGAATTTAAGTATGGCATGGACTGACTATAAAAAAGCATTTGATAGTATTCCACATTCATGGACGAAAGAGTGCTTAAAAATGTATAAGATACAGCCTACATTGATCAAATATATTACAGTGACCATGAAACAGTGGCAGTCCACTTTGCAATTAAGCCATGATAAAGGACAGATTATTATTACAGTGATAAAAATTCAAAGGGGGATATTCCACGGTGACTCTGTCACCGTTGCTATTCTGACTTGCCATTAACCCATTAAGCTGTTTATTTAACTTAGGCCATGGCTACTATTTGGCTCTTAAAAAACAACAAAGTGTAAAGACTTCTCATCTTCTCTTTGTTGACGATTTAAAAGTGTATAGCTCTCATCAGATGAGGAAATGAAAGCAAAGCTGCAGGTTGTCAAAACTTTTTCAGACGATATAAGAATGTCATGTGGTCTTGATAAGTGTGCAAAAGCAACCTTTAAAGCAGGAAAACTGCAGCATCAGGAAAACATCAGTTTGTGACAAGGATGTCAAACTAAGAGATGGCAGCCCAAGATAGTGGACTGCGTACAAATGTAGGTCTTGTAAAACCGAATTGGAAACAGTCGCACACCACGTTGCTGGTTGTAACATACTAATGGCATACTGCATACTGAAAGGCATAATAATGTGACAAGACTGTTGCACTGGGGATTGTGCAAACATTATGGTCCTTAAGTGGCTGAAAAACACTGGAAACATAAGATACAAAGCATCATAGAAAACGATGAAGTTTATATCACATGGGAGCACCCATTACCAACGGTTCAAAAGATAGATGCTAGAAAACCAGATGTAGTGGTCCAAGAAAAGAAGAAAAAAGTAGCATCGATCACTGAAATTGCGACACCCAGTGACTACAGCGTCTTATGCAGAGAGAGACACAAAGTCAGAAAATGTCAGGATCTGCAGGCAGAAATGAGAGCAATGTGGAAGAAAGATACCGAGACAATTCCAGTAGTAGTTGGAGCAACGGGTCTTATAAAAAAGAATTTACAATCGTATTTAGATATGTTACCAATCCATGTAACCCTCTTACAAATTGCAGGAGGAGTCATTACTGGGCACATTGTGAGTGCTGCGAAGAGGCAATGTTGGCTGACATCAAAGACTGAAACAATACTAATTTCATGAACTTTTAATCGTACTTTGACTTAGGAATGTGGTCCATTCCGTCATAGTATTAGAAACCCAAAAGATTTGGAGAAATCAAAAACTAATTAAACAGGATGATACCCATGGAGTTCATCTACATGCATATCACCTTAGATTGGGTCCCTTACCATATATTAGCAAGCTATAGGTCACCATCTATGTCTGAAGAATCCCATAACTCATATCTAGACCTATTGGAGGCTCACTCTATCCAAACAAGCACTTTATTCATGGGAGACTAACTACCCCCATACAGACTGGGAAACACTAACTTCCAGGCACAACGTTTCTTCTATTTTATTAACACACATGCCCTTGATTAGTTACAGCACACTTTAATCAGAGGTTCAAACATACTGGACCTTGCTCGCACCAGTACTGTAGAGCTATGCACACCCTCACTTGTGAGGTCAGATCATAAAACTGTCTCATTCGAAATAAAAATAAACTTGGGAAACGCAGCAAACCTTGTTACAGTCAAACTATTCTAAAGCAAACTACATCCGATTAAATAACATTTTTTTCAAAATTCAATGCTCTGCTGAACTCAGAATTCGCAACAGCCTATGTAGAATTATTCACAGAAATACTATAGACACATAAAAGGCTGCATACAGACTGTTGTACCTACCAGAAGCCCAAAACAAACCCCAATAACAAATCACACTGGTGAAATCCTAATCTTAACAAGGTGTATAACAAAAGGGAAAAAGGCATGGCCAAAGTCAGTAAGAGCAATTCTCATAATGGCAACAGGTCTCAAAGCTAATCAGGAAACTAAGACTGATTAAATCCTATAAGGCCAATTTCGAAGTCACGATAGCTTCTCATGCTAAAGACAACCCCAAGGCCTTCAACAGCTATGTCCAAAACCTCATAGGTAACATTCAACAGTCTGCTGAACTGGTAGTAAATGGTAACTTTCAATAAAGAGTGATATAGCAAATCTGCTGACCAACAAATTCAGCTCAAACTTCATCCCCCACACACAACCCCCCCCGCCACCCCTGCTGAAATCCCTACCAGCATAACCTCCCCAGCTATCAGCAAGGAGCAGGTCATAGCAGTGCTCGCTAAGGCTAAAAACACTGCATCCATGAAGCCCGACAATATATCAGGTTGCCTCCTAAATAGTCTGAGATATGACCTATCATGACAGCTTGAGTCACTTTTCAACTACAGCCTCAAAACAGGCTATTTACCAAGTGAATGGAGGATGGCAACGATTAGCCCCTTTCACAAGGGTGGACCATCAACCGTCCCAGAAACCTACAGACCCATTAGTATGACTAGACTAATATGCAAAGCCATGGAATGAATTATCATGTAAATGATTAACACAGACATTGGACCCATCCCAGTACAGTTTTGCCAAAGGAACATCATGCCTACTTAACCTGGTAAACTTCTCTGAGAAGATAACCAGGGCAATGGATGAAGGGAAAATTGTGCATACTGCCAACCTAGACCTGGCTCAAGGCATTTGACAGTCAGCACGATACTCCACTCAGGTAAATGTAGACAAACGCACTGAACTAGGCAAAAATCCCTACAACATTTGCTGGCTTTCTAGATGGCTCACAGATAATACCAAATAAGTCAGGATTTTGAGAACACCTCCACCAAAAGGCAGTTTACTAGTGGAGTACTATGGGGCTCCGTGCTGGGCCCATTCCTGTTTGGCATCTAGCTTTCAGAGTTCAAAGACTAATATTAAGGGCCCCTGGTGCACCAAGTTCACAAACTACTGCAATTTGAGAGTCATCATTAACAGCCTCCATGACAATGACATCCTGCAAAAGGGTCTAAAACAGACAAATGACTGGTGTTAAAGCCACAGATTAAAACTCAATGCAAAGAAGTACATTATAGTGTCTTTTGGGATAATGTCTACCCAGGCAAATTTCTCCATTTATAAGATACCCTAAAAGTTGACCCAGTAGTTAGAGATCTGGGAACATATGTATACAGTAACCTAGCCTTTGACTAACATGTAGCCAAGGTAGCAAGAAAATCATTCTGTGTCACACAGCTTATAAGTAAGGATATGATATCCTGGTCCAAGGATGTTATAAGTATCACTCTACTCGTCCCATATCAAACCTATAACTGAATATAATGCCCCCTTCAGCATGTACCTGACTAGGCATATGCAACAGTTGGAATGCCCACAAAGGTTTCTCACCAACAGAATCCAGGATATTAACACATCATCATATACAGATCACCTTACAGCCCTCTCTCTATACTCCGCCTCCTACAGGCTATTGAGAGGCAATCTGCGCATCCTTAGGTCCAGCCTTAATGCAGCTTTTACACATCCGTAAAATAAGCAGCACCAGAAACACTAGATCCACTGATTTAAGTTTGCTCACAACATGAATAGGACATTCTAGCAAGACAGATATGGGAGTCAAAGGATCCCCATGTTCTGGAATAAGCTCCCCCCATCCATGTGAAGCAGAGTTCATTCTTAACTCTATTGAAATGTAACCTTGACGTCTGAATGGTAAATCGCTAATTCATCCCCAGGCTGGCCACCATGTCTCTTACAGACAGAAGCTGACAGTAAACATTCCCTAACTAACACTGGATGGGGGGGGTCATAAATTCATCCCTGGGCCGGCTACCATGTCTCTTATAGACAGAAGGCAACAGTAAGCATTCTCTAACATACCCCCATAACATTTTAGAAACCCCATAACCCTCCAAACATACATATCCCCTAATTAAGACACACACACACATTATCAGGGGATGCAACTGGGTTGGGTTGTATGGAGAGTAGGTATGATTGTTAGCCTAGAATACACCTACGATATATGAATATGGCTATGCATAGTAAGATGCAAGCAAGAAAAATGTTTCTAGTCCCAGTTTTTTTTTTTTTTTTTTTTCGACAGTCCAGGCATATTTTTATTAACCAGAGAATTTGAGGACCATAATTAAAAAAGAGTTGCAATAATTATTTCAGAGAAGAGGTCAAAAGCTGAGAGATTAGTTGATTCTCACCATAGAATAAGGAGGTTTAAAATTACCTGATTTGAAGAAATATCTTACCCAATTAAGGCTCATATACATAACACAAACAGTCTTTTACAAGTCAAAATGGAAGGGGATGATGATGAAAGGGGGAGGGAATGGGAGTTTGAGAATTAGAGCGCGTGTAGAATTTTGGATGTGGATCCTTAAAGTGAACAACAATACAGAATATTACATTCATTAAATAGCAGAAATTACTCTACAAGTTAAGTAAACGTGGGAATGGAGAAAGGAGATTTTTACCAATAGGGATGACTAAGTAGCAGTATAGAAAGTAGGCAAGAGAGGCTGGAATGCACTAGAGAAAATTATCAAAAGGAGTCAAAAGCTTTGGGAGCAACTAGACAGGGAAAGGTAAGAGAGCGGAATGAGACCAAGCAGAGATATGGAATGTAGGTTAGAGACTGTTTTCATTACAAGGGATTAATAACAAGAGTATAAGCAAACAAAGGGACAGGGGAGTGCAAGCTCTGGTACAAACTCCTTAGTTAAGTCTGGAAAAATGGATAGTTAGTAGGGCATATAAAATGCTGAAAGACATTTATAAGCAGTAATCACAGGAGGTTAGAAAAGTTTGACAAGAGAGAATGGAAATGCGATATAAGAAGGAAAATAATATGATATCTGTACAACTCCAGAGTATGCAACAGAGTCAATCACATTTAGGATTTTTTTTTTTTGGAAGTGCTTGCATAGGTATTTTTATACCCCAAAGCAGACTTCAGAGACTTTTTCCTCAGGCAGACAGCAACTGCTGGAGGTGTGGCAACTGGGAACATGTTGTGGGAATTTATTAATTTTGCAGATTTTAAAAATTCCCTACAGAGTACTCTGTTACAAATGATGGTGAGCAAATGCTTGTAACTACTGAATTCTTCTGAGCTAGTTTATAGGGACCGAACTGCACATACACAGTAAGGCCTTGCTAAGATTAATGCGACTGGGTAACAAAAAGGAATTACTAGAAAATGGAAATCAAAATCCACATCTACTGCAATTGAAGTTCTGAAAATTGTAAAGTAGATAGAAGAACTGATGGTGAGTTTATTAGAAAAGAGAAGGAGTAAATTACATAGAAAAAAAATGGAAACTGTGGGAACAATACAAGCATAATAATGTTTAGGAAGAAGAGGAGGAAAAGTTAAGGGATGCCAGGAACTGAGAAATGTATCCAGTGCTGGAGTTAATAAAAGTACTAAAATAAACTGAGAAATGTATCCAGTGCTGGAGTTAATAAAATTATTAAAATAAACAGAGAAATGCATCCAGTGCTGGAGTTAATAAAAAAGAAGTTATGTACTCACCATAACGTTCCATCTGAATAGGTAACTTCATTTGTCTGCAACCTTTGGGTATCGGATCCGATTCGGAACCGAGCCGGCAGCTTTCCAAGCTAATAGATCTGAGCTCCAAGCTCCTCCCCCTACCCATAATGCCCTGCCATCTCCCTCTAACCCTCAGATCGAATTTGCCAGAAAAAGGACAATAGGAAATTTTATAACCTAGAAATGTGGTTACAATACGTTCCAGCGATATCAATGGAATGAAAACATATCCTGATTCTTTGATAACGAACTAAGGGTCCAGGGGATGGAGGGCGGGTCGGTTGCAGACAAATAAAGTTACCTACTCAGATGGAACGTTATGGTGAGTACATAACTTCTTTATCTGAAGTAGTTAACTTCATTTGCTCAGCAACCTGTGGGACAGAGTCCCCAGCTACCAGCAACTTGGGAGGCCCTTATGGAAGGATATTCTGGAGCACTGCTGAGCCAAACGATGCACGTCCCCTGGATATTAAATCCAATTTGTAGTGTGTAATAAAAGTATGAGAGGAAGCCCAAGTAGCTGCTGAGCAAATGTCATCCAAAGAAACCCTTGACAAGAAGGCTGCAAAAGTGGCCATAGATCGGGTAGAATGGGCTCGCACTCTCAGGGGCTCAGGACGACTAGAACTTCTGTAAGCTAGGAGAATGCATTGGGAAATCCATCTAGCTAAGGTTACTTTAGTGACTGGCTTCCCTAGACAAGATTTTGCAAAGGAAACAAAAAGTTGATCAGATTTTCTAAGATCTGCTGTTCTGTTTAAGTAAAAACGTAACTGTCTGTGAACATCCAGACAATGAAGTCTGTATTCTCCTTTGTTTTGAAAACTTGGAAAGAAGACAGGTAGATTGATGGACTGGTTGATGTTGACTTCTGAAGCCACTTTGGGCATAAAAGAGGGATTAGTCCTGAGGGAGACCCTGTCTTTATGAAAAATGATGTAGGGAGGTTTACTGCAAAGAGCATGAAGCTCCGATATTCTTCTAGCAGAAGTAATGGCAATCAGGAAGGCTGTTTTCGAGGATACATATTTTAAATCGACTGAAGCTGCGGGTTCAAAAGGAGGCCCAGTCAGAGCTTGAAGAACTAGGGTAAGATCCCATGGAGGGACTGGATCTTTAATAGGGGGTCTTAACAAAAAGGTTCCTTTCATGAATGCTTTGCATATTTTGGAGGACGCTAGAGGCCCTGAACTGTTTCCAACGTGGTAGTGGGAAATAGCTACCAACTGAACTTTAATAGTAGAAGCACTGGATCCTTGATCAAAGGTATGTGAGAGAAAGTCTAGGACTGCTGGGATAGGAACCGTGAAGGGGTCTAAGTTCCTGTGCTCCGCCCAGACAGAGAAATGTTTCCATTTACTCTTGTAGATTTTCCTGGTAGACGGTTTATGGGCGGCCATCAGGATGGTCTTAACCGAAGATGATATACCGGGAGTCCTAACCATTAAGGGAACTGGATCAACCAAGCTGGGAGTTGGAGGTAGTCCAGATTGGGGGTCTTCAATCCTAAAGGATGAGAGATCAGATCCGGATTGGGATCTAAAATCCAAGGAGGATGTACTAGATGAGACTGCAGGTAAGGGAACCAGGTTTGACGAGGCCAGAATGGGGCTATGAGGATAATTCTGCTCACCAACCGACATGCTTTCTGCAAGAACTTTGTCATCAATGGAAGAGGAGGATAAGCATACAGAATACCGGACAGCCAAGCATGAACTAGAGCATCTCTGGGGGCTTCCCCTGGTGGGGGAATCAGAGCGAAGAACTCACTGCACTTTGTGTTCGAAGGCGAGGCGAAGAGATCGCAGCAAGGTTGACCCCATTGGAGGAAGATTTGTTTCGCTACTGCTGGGTTCAGAGACCACTCGTAAGGTGAGAGGATCGTTCGACTCAACCTGTCTGCCAAGATGTTTGACCAACCCGGGATGTGCGTTGCTATGAAAAAGCGGTTGGTGGATATCGCATACTCTCATTGCCTCCCTGCAAAGTGGATAGGATCTGGTTCCCCCCTGTTTATGTACCAGACTACCGACATGTTGTTTGTTTGAAGTGCAATAGTTCCTGGAGGGAGAAGGGGATGGAGAGTCTGCAACGCTAGAAGCACCGCCCTCATCTCCTGGACATTGATATGCAGTGAGGTCTCTGTGAAAGTCCACGTGCCTTGGACGGATCTGCCCATGCAATGCCCCCCCACCCGAGGAGAGATGCGTCCGTGGTCACCGTGACTTGAGGAGGGGATATAACAAAGGGGCGGCCTTCTCGAAGATCTTTGGAGTGGAGCCACCAAAGAAGCGACTCCCTGCAAATCCTGCTGAGAGGAATAGGTGTAGACAGGGGTTGACAGAGAATGGATCATTGCACTTGCAATGCCCATTGAAGGATCCTCATCTTGAGGCGAGCGAATGGGGACAGATTGATGGCCGCTGCCATAGATGCCATGGCCCTCAGGACTAGTTCCGCTCGGGGAGCTGATGATTGTAAGAGGTCTAGAATGTGAAGGCTTAGAATGCGAAGCCTGTCCGCTGTCAGAAAAACTCTGGATTGAGTAGTGTCTATCCTGGCCCCTATAAATTCCAAAATTTGAGTAGGTTGAAGGGAGGATTTCTGGTGGTTTATCGTAATCCCTAGGTGGTGGGCTAGGTGTAAGAAGTAGTCTCTGCCTGAGCAGAGTTGATGCCTGGTGGGGGCGGTTAGGAGCCAGTCGTCCAGGTACAGAAAGACCTGTATTCCCTGAAGCCTCAGGTGGGCCCCTACAACTGCCATGACCTTGGTGAACACCCTGGGGGCTGTGCTGAGACCGAAGGGTAGGACTCTGAACTGATAATGGCTGGCTCCCAGCCAAAAGCAGAGGAACCTTCTGGATGGTCTGTCCATCAGAATGTGGTAGTATGCATCTTTGAGGTCTACTGAGCACATCCAGTCGTTCTCCTGCAAAAGTGGGAGAATGGATTGAATAGTGACCATCTGGAATTTTTCTTTGGCGACTGACAGGTTCAGTGTTGACAGGTCGAGAATGGGTCGTAAGTCCACTGTCTTTTTTGGCACCAAAAAGAACCTTGAGTAGAAGCCTGATCTGGATTGTATGGGGAGACATGCTGGATAGCTCTTTTTCTTAGCAGCCCTCGAATTTCTGATGCTGCTGCCTCCCTCTGATCGTGTGGGACATTGGGGAGTTTTATTGATCGGGGAGGGTGAGATAGGAAAGGAATTGAATTGCCTCTGGATATGATTCGGAGCACCCAGCGATCTGTTGTGATGGACTCCCATTTCGCTAGGTGTTCCGAGAAGCGCCCCCTGACTGCCTCCATAGAAGAGCAGTCGGGCAACCCCTCAGGGCTGCTGCGTGGGTCGATCTGAAAAAGGTTCTCTCGAACCAAAATTCTTTGAACCCCCTCTGCCCCTGGGCCGGCGTCCACCCTGTCCTCCTCTGCCTCTGAAGGATGAGGGATCCGGAGCAAAACGGGATTGTTGAGCTTTCCGGAACCATATCTTCTTCTGTCCTGTTTGGTTCCTGGAGTAGGATCTCTGAGGAGCCTAGAAGCGGATCACGACGGCAGACGTCTTCCCGTCTTTCTCGCTCTGGAGAAGCGTATCACGGACGGTTTTGCCGAAGAGCATAGAACCGTCAAAAGGGGCATTCATGAAGGACGCCTTGAAGGGTTCCGTAAAGTCACAGAGACGGAGCCAGGCCTGTCTACGTAAGATGACGTCCGTTCCGCTAGCTCTAGCCGCTCCTTCCATAGCATGGGAGAGGAGCCGCATAGATGTGTTGGTGATTGACTTGAGAGTGACCATTCGAGCCGAGAAGGTCCACTTGTCCTCGGCTGACATGGACTCTGGGGGTGATCCAGCGTACTCTTTAATCAGGTCCCGCTGTAGCCTAATCACATGTGCCATATAATTCAGTGACCTTACAGAGAAGGTCGCTGAATAGAACATTCGCTTTCCCAAACGGTCCATCATCCGAGACTCCTTGTCTGGAGGATGCACCGAGGAACTCTCCAGTGCTAATTCCTTTTTAGTGGCAGCCGCCACCACCATGGCATCCACTGGGGCACCCTTGCTCCAAACTGTCCTGTTCGTGGGAGGGCTGAGGATCCTGTCCGGTCTCTTGGGAATCGGCTCAACAGTGTCCGGCTCCTTCCATGCCCTGGTAGTTATGAGGTCTACCAGGGGGTCGGCAGGAGGGGACACCCAAGAGGTAGATGGGCCTACGTCAAATGCCTCCAGAAACACAGACTCATTCGAGGAAGGTTTTTGGGCAGACCACCCCCCTCTAATACGTAACATTTCCATAATGTCTCCGAAGGAGACATCTTTTGGGGGGTGACCTTGGGGAGCCCTTCCCCCTCCTCCAAGTCTGTGTCCTCTGTGAGGGACTCTGGTGAGTCCAAGTGCCTCCTCTTGCACTTCCGTTTGTGAGGGACCTCCTCGGGGGGGGGGGCTGTCCGAAGAGGCCTCACCAACAATGTCCTATTCCTCTACTGAAACAATCTGGGATGTAGGCGCAGGCTGTCCCTGGGGCCGGATGATGGAGGAAAGGCCAGTCTGAGTGGGAATGGTGGGTGGATCTGAAGCAAGAGCCTGGGGCCTCAAATCCCTCGAAAGGACCCTCTCCACGAAGTCGAATGCCAAGGGGGAACTCCTTTCCCTTGGATTTGAAAGCACTCCCCTTGGATCCGACGTGCAGATTGGTGCCGAAGGTGACCCAACCAGATCCAGAAAGGGTAGTGTGCCCCGACCTTGACGGAGCCGAAGGCCCACTGACCCTTCCGGATCCGACGTTCGGCTCACGGCCCCGAGAGCGCGGATCCAAAAATGGATCTGACAGACTCGAGGGTACAGTCGGCGCCGAAGTAGGAAACACCGTCGGCGCCGACCCTCCGAAGCTAGTTGGATCCGACAGCTCCAAACCCCGAAAGCGGGTCGGAGAAGGAGCGATGGGGGCAAAAAAAGGTGTCTAGCTCCCCACCAGTGGGGGGGGGGGGGGGAGGCAAGAGCACTCCCATCTGCATCTGGGCCTGAAGAAATCGACGCATCATCCGGTCCATATCAGCGTCCGATAAACTTCTGGTGGATCTAGATGAGGCCACCGAAGCCGGCCAGGAAGGCCGCCTGGATGACCTCGAGTGTGACCGGGTCTCCTACTCTGGCTCAGAGGAAAAACGTGGAGAATGGAGCCAAGAGGGGGAAGGCCCGGAGACCTTAAGGGGAGAGGCAAGCTGTTTAGACAGCGGTGCCGAAGGGGTCGAGTCGGACCGCCTCTTATGACTGCGATGCCTTTCCTTCTCTCTGTCCCTATCTTTTCTATCTTTTTTTCTGCTGTCCCTTTCCTCCTGGGCCAACGAGGGAGGGTGAGTCCCAGCCAGGGGATCAGGCAGGTGGGGCAGCCGCGGCTGGCGCCACTGAGGAAGACAAAGCAGAGTCTGGGGGCAAAAGGCCCGCCAGAATAAGCTTCGACCTCCTATCTTTCAAAGCCCTGGGGGTTGAAGGCTGCACAAATAGTGCAGCCCGAAGACAGGTGATCAACCCACAGGCAAAGGACACACAGAGTGTGACCATCCGTTGGGGACAGCTTATGGTCACACTCGGTACATTTAGAGAAAATGGCTTTAGGGCCTTCAACCATTGTAAAAGAAGAAAGGAAAAGTAGGCCCACAAGCACACACCTTCACACACGCAGAGGGGGGAGGGGAATAAAGCTAACTTAACTAAAAATTAAAATAACTACCCAAAAGAGATTATAACGATAGGGGAAGTTCACACACACAAAGTTATAGAAAAATCTGACAGGAATTCAAGGTTTAAATTCTAAACTTACAGCACTATGCTCGGAGCTCATTCAGAGAAGCTTATGGAAGCCGCGGCAAACGAGATCTGAGGGAGATGGCAGAGCATTATAGGTAGGGGGAGGAGCTTGGAAAGCTGCCGGCTTCGATCCGAATCGGATCCGATACCCAAAGGTTGCTGAGCAAATGAAGTTAACTACTTCAGATTTATTAAAATAAACTGAGAAATGTATCCAGTGCTGGAGTTAATAAAATTATTAAAATAAACTGAGAAATGTGTCCAGTGCTGGAGTTAATAAAATTATTAAAATAATCTGAGAAATGTATCCAGTGCTGGAGTTAATAAAATTGTTAAAATAAACTGAGAAATGTATCCATTGCTGGAGTTAATAAAACTATTAAAATAAACTGAGAAATGTATCCAGTGCTGGAGTTAATAAAATTATTAAAGTAAACTGAGAAATGTATCCAGTGCTGGAGTTAATAAAATTACTAAAATAAACTGAGAAATGTATCCAGTGCTGGTGTTAATAAAATTATTAAAATAAACTGAGAAATGTATCCAGTACTGGAGTTAATAAAATTATTAAAATAAACTGAGAAATGTATCCAGTGCTGGAGTTAATAAAAATATTAAAATAAACATCTACATACACTGCATGGAAATAAAATAAAATATTATTATGGATTCTTTTCTGTTACAGTATATGTGTGTGTCACTTTTTTTTAAAAAATGTCTCATTTAATATAAATGTTTAATAAAAAGAAAATATTTTAAAAGGTGAAAAAGCTGTGGTGGCTGCATTTCCCCAAACAAGATAAAGATCCTTCAGATCTGCCCCTAATATAGGCATTCCAATTTTAAATCATGACTATGAAGTGCTTATGCCTACACTAGCTAAGAGAATAGCACAGGTGTTACAAGTCGGTAGATCTGAAACATTGAGATTTTATGGGGTGGTGGGACCCTTGGCAACACTGATTAAACAATGAGGACCCAGTGGGAAGCAGGGTACAAGAAAACACCATTATTGATGGTGGGTCTTGATAAAGACAAACTATTCGACAGTCAACTGGCGTTTTATGGATAGGGCAATGGTAACATTTACATTCACTGATAAAATAATACAGTTAATAAGGAGGATACACAAAAGGTTGGAGGCAACAGTTAAGGTGTGTATGTGTATTGCGGGGGTTTCTTCTCCCACAAACAATGTTTGAGCAAAAGAACCAGACAGGAATGTCCGCTTTCCTCACTATTATTTGTGTTATATTTAGAAAAGCTGTCAAAGAAAATAAAGGATTCACAAATATAAAGATACAAATGTACTCACGAAAAGCTAACTTTAGTTGCAGATGATGTTATTTTGTAGCTGGCAAACTGGAAAAGTTCAT
The DNA here is from genome assembly GCF_019279795.1 of Protopterus annectens. NCBI lineage: Eukaryota > Metazoa > Chordata > Ceratodontiformes > Protopteridae > Protopterus > Protopterus annectens. Next base: position 738,754,617 of record NC_056736.1, read on the forward strand.
TTTGGTGCTGTGCAACATTTTGAGACAGTTTCAAGTCTTTTCAGGATATAACACAACAATAAAATATAGGCTAAAGCAGTAAACTGTGTACCCACGTATGAACTGCTTCAGCAATACCCACACTTATAGGGACATGATATGATAAAGTATTTACATATATGGATTAAAAAGGATTCTATTACAGCAGCAAAGGACGTTTGGGAAAAATTTAAGTTAACACAAAAATGGAGGAACCGGAAGCTCCTGATTATGAAGAGTATGATATAAGCAGTGAATGTGCTGCTAGTCCTCTTAGTCTTACATATAAGCCAGGCATATTTTTTATCAACCACAGGAGAAGCTGTGGATGAGAGAGTTGAAGGAATTATTTGGGAAGGGAAAAGTTATGTGACTTAAGCTGATCCTCCTCACAGAACAAGGTGGTTTAAAGGTTACCTGGAGTTACTTGATTTGAACGGATACTTTAGAGCTACATAGTTGAGGTTTATACATGTAACTCAAGCAAAAAATTATCAATCAAAGTAAAGAATGATGATGAAGATGAAATGGTGGTGGTGGGGGGTCTGACTGATAAAGGGAGAGTAGGACTTTTTGGCTGCAAGTTCTTCAGGAAGATAACTATATAAAATATTACATTCACAAAGCAGCGAAAAGAATAAGAAATAAGCCAGAAGAGAAATGAAGAAAGGAGATTTTACCAAAAGGGATGTCTGTAAGAATTCACACAGAAAACAAGCAAGAAAGGGCTGGTATTTACTGGAGAAGATTACCCAAAGCACTGAGGTATTGGGAGCAAATAACATTGGAGGGAAGAGTAACATAGTGGGATGAGGCAAGCAGAAGTTTGTACTGCAGATTAAAGACTAGCCCTTTCCTATGAGGAACTGATAACACAGAACAGGCAAACAAAATTTGATAGGGGAGTGCTAAGTGAAAGACCAGCTCTGATACAGTTTTTAGTTGAGTCTAGAATGGAAGCAGTTATAAAAAAAAATGATAATTAATAGGTCATATAAAATACTGCATAACTACAAGAATCAATCAAATAAAGTCCAAAACAATTGGGGAGAGAGAATGGAAAGGCAAGTTATAAAGGAACAATATGAAGAAATTTGCAAGGCTCTCAAGCATACTACAAAGAGCAGAGGGCTTAGAATTTTTGCATGGAACGGTTAACATTAGTACTTTTATACCCCAAGTAGACTTCAGAGGATTTTTCCTCAGGTAGACAGCAATGTTGGAGGTGTTAGACTATAGATAAAGAGATGATTAGGAACATATTTTTTTTTCCAATGTAACAAGGTGATAGATTTTTATAAAATCCCTACAGAGTACTTTGACAAAACTGTTGGGAGGAGCAAATGTTTGTAACTAAGACAATTATTCTTTTGAGCTGGGATATAGGATCTGAATTGCCTAGACATATTAAGACCTTACAAAGTTTAATGCTATTGGCTGCAAAAAGCAGTAACTAGATAATGGAAATTAAAAGCTATTCTTAAAGGAAAGAAGGTTCTGGATATTGTAAAGGAAATAAAGTAACTCAAGGTGGGATCTTTAGAAAAGTGAAGTAACTTGTTTCCCAGAAATAAATGAAATTTGTGGGAACAACACAGCCAGAATAATGTAAGAGGAATGACATTTTATAGGAGGCAGGACAGGAAGAGTGACATTAACAGAAAGCAGGAAATGAACAACTTTCCTAATTCAGGAGTGAATGAAAACACATCTATACTGCTTGATAATAACAACAGAGAATGTTTACTGTGTTTTGTTTTCAACGAATGTTTGTTAACCCACAGCTCAGAATGTGAAGATTTAATAAAGATGTTTAAAAAAGAAAAAGACTGGAGGAAAGTACTTCACATGCTGTCATTCCAAAGACTATTCTTCCAAATAATTTATATTAATTAGAAAAGTTATACTGCCATAACCATGATCCATGTTTGTCTAGTTTAGCCTTTAGGATTAACTCCCACGGGAACGAATCATAACCATCATCTGAAAACTTATGTAGGCCCAAGGGCTTCTTACTCTACAACTTCCACAATGCGCAGCACCCTCTCTCGTCCAGATTTCTGCAATGTCCTCAGACAGCAAAGACTCAGCATACATTCACAAACCATATAACTGTTTTAACTATAGAGCTAGAGAACCTCCATGGAGATGGAAAGGTGGGAATTTAATCTAAAGGGGACAGACAAGGATTATGACAATCATTATGGTAAGTACACAAGTGCCTTAAAGGGACACATTATGCGCACTTCAACCAGGAGTCCCAAGTTCTTATTTTTAATGGTATCATGGCAGAATACTTAGGTCTTCATACTGTATCCAGTTTACAGTGCCTTGAAAAAATATGCAAAAAAGCCTGCTTTACAGCTGCATACATATTGCACAAAGGCATTCTTGAAGCAAGCGTGATTAGAAAACAATACTCTCATAAAATATGCTTAGGCCTGTCAGGGAACTTCAAATTACAGCAGGAATGACAGAGGTCTGTGGAGAGGGAGGACAAAGGAGAAAGCGCAACTTCAGGGAGCTTGCTGCAACAACTATGAGCACTTAACAAATCTTAATGTTTCCTGTGTGACCCCAGACCAACACCTAGTGGTAACATCAGCCATCTGGGTTATAATACTTAGCATTAACATTAGCAATCCTATGGGTTTAAATGTGAGTTAAAGCACATGCAGGTCCATGTTTACTCAGGATAGAGCAGAGAGGGAATGGCTAGGTAACTTATGGACTGAATGAGATAAGACCCCCAAAACTATCAAATGTAGATGGCAGCCCATAGCTTTCATGCTGACTGACATGGACTCGCCCAATCATCAGAAATGGAGTATTTGTGCAAACTAAATACAGAGTTGGTGTGAATAAAAAAAATTACTGACCAAACTACTTTTCTTTTTATTGAAATTTAAACAAGCCCAAAACGACTGAAATAAATGATTAGGTCAATAACCAGAGCACTTTTTTGAAACCACCATAATCACAATTCTTAGCTTTTCAAGGCCTTATAGACTCCATCAGCTGAAAAAAATGAAGCACAATCAACAAACAGCATTTACACACAATACCAGTTTAAAAATAATTACAATTACAATCCAATAAGTATGATTTCAAACATTTCTTTCTGTTTAAGAAAGCACATACCTGTGTTGTTGCTGTTGTTTGAATTTTTTTCATCTCCTTCCCTGTTTCTTTGCCATCATCAGATCGTTCTGTGTCTGACATTGTACTAGCTATCTCTACAGTACTAACAGCTTTGGCAATGGTTGACTCCAGGTCAAGGGTTGCACTCGTTACCTCCACATATTCTGCCAGTTTGGAAGATGGAATGATGTCTCTCTCTCTTTCAGAAATGCTTCCAATTTCATCCAGTGTCGTCTGCAGCTTAAACTCCTTGTCCTCCAAAATACTGTGTGTGGACGTGAGGTCAGAACTACCAGTCATATGTGCAAGAAGGCCTAAGTCATCAGTGACACTACTGTGCATTTGTGTTTCAGGCATATTTACAAGATTAATGCTATTACTACTAGAGAGTTCAGGCAGCAGTTTTTTCTCTTGCTCGGTTACCTTTTCAAACAGAAATGAGGTACTAGAAATAGGTATTTCTTCTTTCTCATCTGCTAATGTTATCAGAGGTCCACTATCCTTTTCTTTACAATCTTTAAATATGTCACCATTATGAACATTATTTTGATGCTTTTCTATTGCAGCACTATATACATTGTCTAACAACGAGTCTACCTCCACTAAAGTACCATTTGTCCTACACACCACTGTCTCAGGGGATAAATCCATATCATCAAGCTTTACTTCAGTTGCTTCCACCTTTTCAGCTTTGATGTCCACCAAAAGGTCATGGACCTCCACACGTACTCCACCAACCTGCCTGTCAGATCGGAGAGCATCATTTGGCACTTTGGTTTCTGTAAGGAGGTTTCTAGGGTCTGGGCTTATGGGATAGTCGGTTTCACTTTCTGGACTTTGTGTCTGTGAACAGTCCTCAACCTCTCTGATTTCTATTACACCTTTAGCTCCAACAGGTTGAGAGGAGAGGCCCGAGATTGTGCTGACATTTCCCTTTTTACCTTTTTTAATGTTTTCCTCCTCCTGTCGCTGATACTCCTCATACATTTTTGCAAGGTACTCTTTATGGGCTTCATATGTTACCTTGGAAAATAAAAATAATCTCAGTCTTACATGTTCTCAAAGAAATCATATTAACACACTTTTAAGGAAAACAGACATAATAAATAAAAGTATTAAAACGTTTATGAATGGGACGACAATAAGCTGGACTGAAGGGAAGCAAAACTAGCATCTCAAGATATGCTTTTAACCAAAAATAACTGATTATATATGAAAGAGCTACACAATAATGCATTTAAACTGTCTCTAGCTGTCAAGAAAGAGGGTCCCGTCACCTATCGACCTGACTTTTTCTAACCCACCTTCTTTCTAACTATTGTCTCCCTCCCCCACATAATTCTATTTCAAGGCCATTACCAAAAAGATAACACAACTCCCTGAAAATATGGACACAGGCTACGAACTGAATGTTAGGCTTAGGAAGGAGGGACAAAATCAAAAACAAAGGATGCTCTGACCATATCTAACAAAAATTGTCTGTTTTATTGCCTGCAATTTGCATATTTAACTACAGCACACGAGTACCAAGAACAGATAAAGCTAAACTGTGCTACCTTACTTTAACCAAGAGAGGTCACTAAAGCACTTCAGATGTTTCCTTCTTCCAGCCTTTACACCATGTTGTAAAAGCACACAGAAATATGACAGAACGTACTTACCTTTGAATGGGCTATAGAAAGTGTATCCACCCAGACTCTCCAGCCTCCCCACTCATACTTTATTGCATGGTAAAGTAGTATTCGAAAAATATTATAAACCATTTCAGTAATTTTCTGCTCCTCTGAGTTCTTGGGATTGATGTACCCAAGAGAAAACATCCAATCCTGCCAGACTGAACACTGCAATAAACATCTGTTAAAAAAAGCAAAACAGTAAAATCATGACTAGAACCAACAAAAACCGCTGGAAGACAAACCAACTATTCATTCTAAACTGCTAATGGCAATATTGAACAGCAGGTACTTAATGATACAAGATGAATTTACCTCTAGTTTTTAACAGGCTTTAAACTTTTATATTTTCACATACTAGAGGGAAAATAATATACTCACTAAATAATTAAGAAAATAAAACATTGAAATTCTATGTAGAAAGTGAAAAGGAAAGTGCACAACACATGTAAAGCAGTGCTGGAGACGAATGCTCTCCACGTACCCCAAGAATTAATGCTTTTGTGCAGTAACTAAGTGATACCGAAGATACCGTACACCGAGTTTATAAATTCGGACTACTACAAGTGCAAAAGACAACAGGGAGCAAAGAATCACAGTATGAGTTACAGTAAAATATCAAGTGCACACACCTCCTGTTTTCTCGACTGTTGCTGAAGAGTTTAATCATGTCCGACAGAAACAATCTCCTGACTTCCATCAGCTCTGAGCTCGGTGCTGAGCTTTTCAGTAATGTAGCTACCACTTTGAGTATCACTAAAACACAAGATAGTCAGTTCACAATTTTCATGAATATTTTTCATTCATTCAATCATGTATTCTTTGAAATCAGGTTAATTAACAAAAGACATTAAAGTGGAAGACAACTGCATGATTGTTCTAAGCAGCATAACCATGTGAAATGGGAATGCACTTGCTCGACACTAACAAATGTAATTAGTTTTTACTGTGATATTTTACATTACTATTGTAACACACACACACAGATTATATTATGTAAACTCACAGCTAGGAAAGACCAACCCTGAAACTTTAGCAAAGGAGGATTTCAACAATTTCAACACTGTAGAAACTCCATCGATGTTGACTTGATTGATTACTACTTCTACACTGCTATCCAGAGTTGCTCAGGCCAAATTTTAAAACAATGGGGCAACAGTGCAGTGCACATATCCCTTAACAAGTATGCAGTGTTCACGAACAGACCAGGCACCTGGTATGGAGGAGGTGCACTTCTGCTCGTAAAGGAGGAGGTAAACTTGCCCCACTCTACTGCTGAGTAGTATTAAGGCAGCCTCAGGCAATAAGACCAGCTGGCTAATGTACACATTTTCCCAGGTAACTACACAAAGATGCATTCAGAAAGTAATTTAGACTCCACATCCATTAACTACTTGTTTAATGGAAGCTGTACATCAGAAAAGACTATGGGCATTACAAGGCATCACAGTCATCATAATGCGTGATCTAAATTTAAGACAGTAAAGAACCACTTAGAACCTATTTAACTAACTTAGTTATTATGCATCAACCAACACAGTTAACCTCAGCACCAGACAAAACCCCAACTCAAACATAATCTCTACTTGATGTGGTTACAACCTATACCAGACAAACAGCTGCAGATACTTTCAAATTCCCTAAATGACTATTGCCCCATGCTCTCTGTCTTGTCAATTAAATGTCATAAACCTAAACCTATTATTTTAACAATCAGAATAGCCCCTCAATCAACTGCAGATGTTCTCTCTGTAGAGCTGCAACATGTGGACTGGAATTCCTTCCATGAATGCAGTGACCCCATAACAAGCCTCTCTACTTTCTGCAACCTTTTCTCTCCCATTCAGAATAAACTGCCTCATTAAGACAGATGGTCCCCTTAGCCTACCCTGGCATACAGAACCACAAGAATAGTTGGTGCCATGGGACTTCCAAGATGGCTGCAAATTGAGTAACAGAAACTCAGCAGAGGCCAGTGGACTTTTGTGTTTCTGGGTAAATTTCAGTAACTGGCTAGAATGTGCACCAGGCAGATGCCAGAAAAAAGAAATACAGAGGAATTGAAGGACATTTAGCTACAAAAAGTGAGGAAAAACACTGACTGGGAAAAGTACTGCAGCTGTTCTGCAAAAAGAAGTGCAAGTGCCAGACATGGCAACCAGTAAGCTAGAGAAAAGCACAAGACAACTGCACACAAACCTGGTTAAAATAAATGAAACACTGATGGAGTATATCAACTCAAACAACAAAAGGTTGGGGAAAAATGAAGTGTTAAACAGATATTAAGATGACGTGATAAAACTGCAAAAAATTGAGGCTGAAATGTATAAAAGGCTGGCTGAATATGAAACTACTAAAGAAGAGATGTTCAAAAAGAATAGAATTAGAGAACAGAGCAAGTAGAGAAAACCTGAGATTTTTCAGCTGTACCAGAGAAGTTGGAAGGAACAGACTATTAATTTTATGAAACCACAAACAAGCAACTGGACTGCTATTCCACAGCACAAGTTGTTAGTTGAAAGGGCACATAGTGTGGATGCTCCAAACCTGGCTATGAGAAAGCAACCTAGACCTTTAACAGTGAAGATGCAATCTTACCAGCAGAAGGAACTGATTCTGACATAAGTGTGGTAGAAGGACAACATACTAAAAGTGGGACAGCAGAGTGTTTGTGGAAAATGATTACTCAATGTACACCAGACAGAACATAAGTAAATTTATTCCTCTATTCAGGGAATGAAGAGATGCAGGCATGAGATTCAAAGTGCTGTGCCCAGCTATCTTCAAAATATTATTCCCTGAAGGGACAAAATTATTTTTGATAAGGTACATGCTAGGAAGGAAATGCAAACGTTTGTCCAACAAAAAGTGAGCTGTGAAAACAGAAGGATATTCTGCTTCTTGTTCTTCTGGTAATAAAGACCACAGAGAGACTGCAACAATGAAACCTTTTCCAATGTTTCAATGGAAAATGCTGGAGAGAAAGAAAGAAGCATGAAGGCTGACTGGAAGAATTGAGAGTACATTGAAAATGACACAGACGGAATTTGGGAGAGGGAGATGAACAGGAATAAAACCAATAACTTGGAAATTGACAAACATGGGATTATAAAGCAATAATTATGTTTGTAAAAAATAACTTTGTTGGACTTGTAGGGAGCTCTAAAGTATATGCCCTACTTCATGTCAATGTTTGGAAAAATCCATAGGGGAGGGAAACAGAAGAAAGAAAGTAAACTAAGTAATTTTTTTTCTTAATAGTACTATTTTTATAGCGTATGATTTTCTTTGCATGTTATAAAATTTTTCTCAGTTGTTTTAAGTGCAATGGTGATACTATTGTAAACAGGTGCTCCTGTTTTCTTTTCTTTCTCTCTTCCCTCTCTTTCTCCTTGTTCAGTTTTAATAAATGCTGTCACTGCAATTGTAAAAAAAAAAAAAAAAAAAGTTTGGTTAAAGAGCATGACGAAAGAAAAATGATTGTGCCTTTTCTCATTCTTGCATGGGGGTATGACTGGATTAATGCCCTTAGCTTGATCTAGTAACAAGTTTTAAGAGAAAACAAGTATATGAAAAAGAACATTGGCTATTAAGGCTTTTTTCTAGCAAAAAATGTATGCTTTGTTTCAGTTTTATAGCTGGTCCTCACGTCTCCATGGAGACAATCTAATAAAGCGAAACTGGCTACAATGTGATAAAGAGAAACTGGCTAACAAAAATGACTAGGAGATAATGTTCTCTGAAAGCATTCAGGTGTTTTCCCAACTGGGACGGCTATAAAGAGGAGACAAAAAGTACAGTTTTGTACCTACCATAAATGTAGATGTTCGAGTGCTAATACAGCTGCAGTAATCACAGATGGGTTCTCTGCCGTCAGGCGGGTCCTCGGTCGGCCGAATTCCAAAGTCTAGGTCCGGCGTCGGTTGTTGTCGCTTTCTTTCCTGACGTCAGTGAGGCAGTTGTATATAAGACACAGCCGACGCCATTTTCTTCAGTCTTTCTTGCCCCAGATGTCAGGTGCCCCCAGAAGGAAGGCAAAATATATATATATATATATATATATATATATATATACAATATATTTATATACATGCAATGCAATATAATCAAAAATCAGTAGTTGCAAGCAAATATACCATAGAAGGATAACCCAATCAGGTTGTATGAAGAGGGGTTAGACCCTAGGCCTTTACCAAGAGGGGAAGGAGGGAGGGAAACCTGTACTGCAGCTGTATTAGCACTCTAACATCTACATTTATGGTAGGTACAAAACTGTACTATGTTCATCATGCATACAGCTGCAGTAATCACAGATGAGTAGAATCCCAAAGCTACGCACAGGGTGATAGGCACTAGGTGGAACTGGGATGAGCCAGAATGCCCTGCAACACAGCAGTGGCAAAGCCTGCTCTAGTTTTGGAATATAAAGGCAGGTGGTAGTGTTTTGTGAAGGTATGCACAGAACTCCAAGTGGCTGCCTCCAAAATATCTTTGGTAGGAACTCCTTTGAGGAAGGCTGTAGAGGTAGCTGTGGCCCTGGTGGAGTGGGATCTGATGCCTGTAGGGACAGATTTTCCATGATAGGAGTAACAAAACCGTATGCAGTGGCCTATCCATTTTGAAATTGTCTGTTTGGTAACTGGCTTCCCTTGAGCTCCTACAGCATAGGACACAAAAAGTTGTTCTGATTTCCTGAAGGGCTTTGTTCTGTCCAAATAATAACGTAGCTGTTTATGGATGTCTAAGGAGTGTAGCAGCTTTTCCCCTTTGTTTTGAGGATTGGGGTAAAAGGTAGTGTAAGTGTATGGCTTGATTTAAAGCTACCCTGGATACCACTTTAGGCATAAATGCCGGGTTGGTTCGAAGGGAAACCCTGTCCTGATGGAAGATGAGAAAGGGTTGCACAGCCATGAGGGCTTGTAGTTCCGAAACCCTACGAGCTGAGGTAATGGCCAGAAGGAAAGCTGTTTTCCAGGACAAATACTGCAAATCTATTGAGGCAGCTGGTTCAAAGGGAGGCAGTGTTAATTTTTCTAGAATGTAATTAAGATCCTAGGCTGGTATTGGTTGTTTCCTTGGTGGTCTTATATTCTTAGCCCCTCTGAGGAACTGTCTTAAGAGTGGGTGAAAGAATAAGGGTGGATCCGTGTTGAATTCTGCAGAAATGGCTGAGGCATGGATTTTTATGGAGGAAAATGAAAGTCCACTGTTCAGCAGCTCAGCTAGATACTGTAATACCTGAGGCAAATTCAGTTTTCTAGGGTCCTGGCCTTTTTTCTCATTCCAAGAGCAAAACCGTTTCCATTTTGCAGAGTAAGCCTTTCTAGTAGATGGCCTTCTGGCCTCCAAAATGACATCCTGCACCTCTTTGGAGAGTAGGGTCTGTTGTGGTGTTACGGAATTTTCCATGCAGCGAGGTTGAGTGTTTTCAGCTGACTGTGAAGAGTTTTGTAGCTGTGCTGAGTCAGCAGAAGAGGCATTAGAGGTAGGGACCAGAGAGGAGTATGTGTTAGGCTCCTCAGGAGTGGATACCAGTGTTGCCTTGGCCAGTCTGGAGCAATCAGTATCATCTTCGGTCTGTCTGCTCTTGCTTTCAATAGCACCTTGGGCAGAAGAGGCAGAGGTGGGAAAGCGTAAACTGTTCATGCTGTCCAACTGAATGAAAGGGCGTCCACTCTCCAGGCCTTTGGATGAAAGGTCCTTGAACAAAACTTTTCCAATTGATGATTCCTGTGGGAGGCGAAGAGATCTATGTCTGGCCTCCCCCACGCTTGTATTATTTTTGTAAACACTTGAGGGTGCAACTTCCATTCGTGTGGATCTGTCATATTTCTGCTTAGATTGTCTGCCAGCGTGTTTTCCAAACCTGGCAAGTACTGTGCTTGAAGTTCGATTTTCCATTCCAGAGCCAAGTTCCAAAGTGTCATGGCTAGTCTGCACAAGGGGTATGAATGTGTTCCTCCTTGTTTGTTTATGTACCACATTACTGTGGTGTTGTCTGTTCTTATCAATAATTGTCCTGGATGCAGGAGGTCCTTGAAAGCTGTAATTGCATTTATCACTGCTAGCATTTCTTTTTGATTGATGTGAAGGTGCTTTTCCTTTTGGGAACATTTGCCCTGAATGCACCTGTCTTTCATGTGCGCCCCCCCAGGCGTAATCTGAGGCGTCTGCTGGGATGACTTGATTTGCTTGAGGCTTGCAGAATGGTAGACCTGTGTTTGTTTGACATGCTTGGGCCCACCATAGAAATTCCTGTTGCAAACATGGAATTATTGGTATTATTGTTTCCAAACTGTGGCTGTGTTGAGACCATAGGTTTTTTAGGTACCATTGAAGTTTCCTCATATGCAACTTTGCACATGGGATTAAAAGAATGCAAGATGCCATGAAACCCAGAGCCTGCAGGATTTTCCTTGCAGTAAGCCTGGTACATTTTGCTAGTATTTTGAAGTACTGAGTTAGTTGCCCCTGTTTTTCTGGCGTAAGATAGGCCATCTGGGTGTTTGTGTCCAAGTTGGCACCCAGGAAAGTTATTTTCTGAGATGGTGTTAGCCTGGATTTCTCTTTGTTGATTGTGCATCCCAGAGACTGCAGTAACCGTGTTACATAAGCCAGATGTTCCAGAAGTATGTGCTTGCTGTCCGCTTGGATCAGGCAGTCGTCCAAATAAGGGTAAATTTGTATCCCTTGAAGTCTGCAGTAGGCAATTACTGATGCCAGGCATTTCGTGAATACTCTGGGCGCAGTAGATAAGCCAAAGGGCAATGCAGAGAATTGATAGTGGATTGAACCTGCAAGAAATCTGAGGTATCTTCTGCAGCTTTGTCTGATTGGGAGATGCAGGTATGCCTCCTTGAGGTCCAATGTTACCAGCCAAAACTCCTTGCCCAGCATGGGAAGAAGCTGCTGTAATGTGAGCATCTTGAATTTTGGTACGAGTAAGAATGTGTTTAGAATGGATAAGTCCAAAATGGGTCTCCAGTCGGTTCCTTTCCTTGGTACCAGAAATAGCCTGGAATAAAAACCTTGACCTTGTTCATGAGTAGGTACCTCTCGAATAGCTTTCATGTCTATGAGCTTTGAAATTTGTAGTTGTGCCTCTGCCCTTTGATTGTGTGGCAGGTTTGGCATGCCTCTCATTTTTGGAAGAGTGTGAAAAAGAAATCTGTAGCCTCTGTTTATAACATCCAGGATCCATTCGTCTGTTGTGACAATATGCCAATTTCTTGTAAATAATGCCAGCTTTCCTCCCAAGGGTGCTGCCAGCTGAGACTTGCTTGGCATGGAAAGGAGGAAGTCATTGGGTTTGTTTCCTGTATTGTTGTGCACTGTCTTCGCCACCTCTTGGTGCTGGAGTTTGCCATTGCCTGCCTCTATATGATCCTTGTGATTGTCCTCTGCCCCTTGTGCACCTGTATCTACCTCTTTGGGGCTTGTCAGTGGCTGGAAAGGACCAGTTTTTAGAAGGCCAATTTCTGCTAAAACGTGGTGGTTGAACCTGTAGAAAAGCTTTGACAGTTTGCATAGATTTGGCTTTTTCTTCCATTTTCCGTAATATCTCCTCAGCATTGGTACCAAATAGCACATCCTTTTGTAAAGGAGCATCTAGAAGTTTAGCTTTCACATGATCAGGCAAGATTTGTTCCCTAAGCCAGGCATGTCTACGAATGACTGATCCTGTAACAGCAGCTCTACTTGAGGCCTCTAGGGCATCATAGCCACATTGTAAGGTGTGTTTACCCACTTGTTCTGCACTATGCATCATATCCTGCAACTCCTTCAAATCTGGTGTTCAGGTTGAGACATTTTATTTCTTAATTGTGATAACAGAAACTGCTGATATTTAAGCATATGAAACTGACAATTTAAGGCCCTCATGGCTAGGGTGGCCGAGGTGTATACCTTTTTCCCCACCTTTCTAAGGATCTTGACTCTCTTCGGAAGGTAGTGGATTCTTAGCAGTAGAGGCCTTCATTCCCTTGGGGCCTTGAGAAATGGTTTCAGGGTCAGCATTATGGCTTTTGTAAAGAAATTGGTGAGAGTTAGGAACTCTGTAGTACCTATCAGGCTTGACTGGGGCAGGAGGCAGGGAATCCGGATTAAGGCAAGCCTCCGTATAAACATCATCAAGTATGTCCAAGACAGGAGGTATCGCCAGAGGTCTGTGTTGAGGTAACAAAAGAAACTCCCTAAGTCTTTTCTTGGAATCAGAAAAGTCTTGGCCTTCCCAATGGAAGTGTTCCCTCAAGGTGTGCAAGGTTTCCCCAAAAGAAAAATCCTCAGGAGGAGATGCAGAAGGAATGGACTGCTCTGCATCAGAATCTTCAAAAGGGGAGTAAGAGTGTTTCTCTACATCAGAATGTTCTGAAAAAATGCAGCCCTGATCAGAAGAGGGAGAATCTTCCTCCACTCTGGGTCTCTTGTCTGGAGGGGGTTGGGAACCCCTGATAAGAGTAATTAAATCCTCAGCCATTTTAAGCATCTGCTTTTTAGGCATGGGGCCTGGAGATGGGCCCTGAGCAACAGGCCTCTTGGGATGCCTGGCTGATTTGGACTTAGTAAAGGCCTTAATGGAAAAGGAAGATGAGGGTCTAAAGACACAATGGGTGGAAGTGGACCTGTCCACATTAGGAGGCTCAACGCTCACAGTGGCTTCGGTGGTTGTAGTCTGGGTATGGGCCGAAGTACCTGCGGTCTCGGTTACAGAAGACACTGCCAAAGAAGTGTCGTCGGTAGTCAGGGACTGCATAGGCGTCTCGCTGAGAACCGGACCACGTGTAGCCGGTTTTGGTGTGGTGTCGGTGGGGACCGCGGACCTCGCTTGTCTTTGTCCTTGCGTTTTTTGGACAAAACGGTAGTTGGAGTCTCCGATGACATTTTATAATCAAAGGCTTTACCAAAAAAGTGTTGGGCGAACTCCGCCCGACGCTTAATAGTGCGTTTATTGAAAGTAGTGCAAAAGCGACAGCCCGAGACGTCGTGGTCTGGGCCTAAACAAGGTATGCAGAGGGAATGGAAATCCTTATGCGGTATTTGCTTCCCACAAGAAATACAATTGTTAACTTTTTCTGACATCGGTCTGAGGCAAGAAAAGTTTCAACGGGTACTTAGCTTTAATGAAGACTTCGGTTTCCAATTTTTTGTAAATTCAGGAGCTGGCCGACCGGCACTTGCGAACTGCTTCTGCTTCGGGCACCACGCGGCAAAAAAGACTGGAGAAAATGGCGTCGGCTGTGTCTTACATACACCTGCCTCACTGACGTCAGGAAAGAAAGCGACAACAACCAACGCCGGACCTAGACTTTGGAATTCGGCCGACCGAGGACCCGCCTGACGGCAGAGAACCCATCTGTGATTACTGCAGCTGTATGCACGATAAACATCCAGACAGCACTTAGCAGAAACACAGGCTGCACCATACATCTTAGCATGGTTAACTTTTCTTTTAGATTAACTCAATTCTGAGTGTGGCTGTCAGTCTGGGACATTTGTTTCTATCAGTAGGGTAAAAATCAACATTTTAAGATGTACATAGTTGTGTTAGTATAAAGTTAATAGGTTTTAGGGGGGTACTGGGGGTGGGGTTTTTTTTATGGCTTTCAATAAAACAAAATTTGTAGGCTGTGACACAGGCTCAAATGGATATGACAATAAACAACTATAAAAGTTCAATCTGCCAAACAGTGTATGCATGTAACATAAAAAAGTGATATACAGAAAAGGTGGGAATAACAACTTTTTAATGCAATGATGTTTTTTGTAATGTATTTAAATGTCAATCTTCTCTCAGATAAATACAAAAAAGAAAGATTAGTGAACTATATTACAAACATAGGGTGCAAATGGCTATGCTATAGGAGACACACATGGAAACAACTGAACATGTGAATTTGATAAAGAAACATTTTCAGGATGGTTATTCAGTGGAATACCTCCGTCGAAGGAAAACAGGAGTAATTATATTAAATTCATGAGCAGCTCCAGCAGTGAGAGAAGGCGATAAAACAGATATGGTAGATTTGTAGTAGTAAGGAGGATTACATTGGCAATGGCAAATTCCCACCTTATCTCCACCCTACTTTATGCCTTTCCAATATATACCAACCTAAGGCAATGCGATCTAAACAAGCTAGAGACCTGCTACAACACAATCGCCAAATTCACTACAGGGGCATCCTACTGTAGTCACCACTGTCTCTCACTTGCTGAACTGGGCTGGCTTGAACTCCCACACCTCCTTCAATGGCATCAACTCTCACTCGCCCACAAACTAGTAAACCATCCACTAAATGTCCCATCCCTCCAGAATCTAGTCCAACCCTATCGCACCACCAGACCACTAAGATCCAGCAACAAAAATCACATGCAGATCACTAAAGCCAATAACTCTGCTGGTGAAGCACTATTATCTTGCGCCACAGCCAAATTATGGAACTCCCTCCCACCCACAATTACCTCCATACCATCATGCACCCACTTCAAACTTTACTAAAAGCGCACCTAAAAACATGCACCCTTGCAACTCCCACTCTAATATCACCCACCCCATCCAACCACTACCTTTCTTTCCACTCCACTAACTACCTTGATTATAAGCAAGCTCAGATGCTCATCAGCCTAGTACTTATTATACAGCAGGAACTTCTTATTGTAATATTTGTTAATGAGAAGATATGTACCTACCATAACGTTCCATGTTAGTTGTCTTCTCTCGCCTTCTTTCTTGCTGGATGGGTTCGGAGCCGATCCTCGGCACCGACTCGGCCACTTACTAAAGCTCGAGAGCTTATTTTACCGGCTCGAGGCAACCCTATATCCCATGATGCTAGGCGATAACTACCCAGATCTCGTTTGGAAGCTGAAAAACCTAGCATAGGCCAACAAAACAAAATCCTCCAACTGGAAGGAGGAGGAAGAGGGATAAAACCCCCCAAAGATAATTATCTACACTATATATATATATATCCTAGGACACCTAGATGGTGAACAAGGGAATAAGAGGACCCTTCAAGGAAGGGAAGATCTTCTCGGTCTGTCCAGGCTAGGGGGATGGTGGGTGGGACGTAAGAAAGAAGGCGAGAGAAGACAATTAACATGGAACGTTATGGTAGGTACATAACTTCTCAATGTTAAGTTGTCAATCTCGCCTTCATTCTTGCTGGATGGGACCGCGTCCCTAGCACCTTCATCCTGGGTGGCTCATTGGAATAGACTCTTAAGAATGGAGGAACCAAAAGTTGCTCTGTCCCTGGAGGCCATGTCCAATTTGTAATGCGAAACAAAGGTATGAGGAGAGGCCCATGTGGCTCCTGCACAGATAGTGTCTATTGGTAGTCTAGCTTGAAAAGCTGTAGATGTAGTTAGTGCTCTAGTTGAATGGGCTTTTGGCTTAGAAGTTAATTCCCTGCCTCTGAGTTGATAAATAGATGTAATCACAGAAGACAGCCACCTAGATAGGGTTACCTTGGAAACAGGAAGGCCTTTCTTATTTTCTGCGTACGATAAAAACAACTGATCAGACTTCCTTATTTGTTTGGTTCTATCCAAATAGTATCGGAGCTGGCGGTGAACATCTAGATAATGTAGCTTTTGCTCCACTCTATTAGTATAGTTTGGGAAAAAAACTGGGAGATCAATTGATTGATTTAAATTTGTCTGCGAAGCCACCTCGGGTAAGAAGGATGGATTAGTCCTTAGAGAAACTCTGTCTTTATGGAAGATTAAGTAGGGAGGACGAATGCAGAGGGTGTGAAGCTCAGATACTCTCCTAGCAGAAGTAATGGCGACTAGGAAGAGTGTCTTCCAGGAAAGAAATTTCAATGAACAGGAGACCGCAGGTTCAAAGGGGGGAAGAATCAAGGATGTTAAGACTAAATTAAGATCCCACTGAGGTGGAGGGTCTTTGATCGGAGGCTTAAGTAAATATACACCTTTAAGGAAAGCTTTGCAAAGCTTATTGGACATGATGTTGTGGTCCAATAAGCCCGTATGAAAATTCGATATGGCTGCCAACTGAACCTTTACTGTAGAGGCAGAAGACCCTGAATGAAAATTTTCAGCTAGGAAGTCTAAGATCGAATGAATTGGGGCAGTAAAGGGATCTATATTCCTTGCCTTTGCCCAGAAGGAGAAACGTTTCCATTTACTAGTGTAAATCCTTCTGGTGGAAGATTTAAGGGAAGCTACTATGACATCCCGGACGGGATTAGAAATCATAGGAAGCCTGGCTAAGGACGGAAGTGGAGCAACCAAGCAGTGAGGTTGAGAGAATGTAGGGATTGGTGCAGCTGCCCCGACTGATGGGTCAACAGATCTGGAGCTGGGTCCAGATGCCAAGGCTGTACCAAAAGATAATGATGTAGGAACGGAAACCATATCTGTCGAGGCCAATAAGAGGCAATGAGAATCAACTTGGCTCTCAAAGCGGTTGCTTTCTGAATTACTTGTGGGATTAGAGGAAAGGGTGGAAAAGCATAGAGAAGTCCCTGAGGCCAATCTTGGACTAGAGCGTCTCTGAGGGGATGGCCTGGAAGGGGGAAGAGGGTGAAGAAGTCGGGGCATTTGCTGTTTTGGGGTGTAGCAAAGAGATCGCAGCAAGGAAGGCCCCACTTCTGAAAAATCTCTTCCGCTACCAATTGTTTGAGAGACCACTCGTGTGGCATGAGTATAGCTCTGCTCAACCTGTCCGCTATGATGTTGGACTTCCCGGGGATATGCGTTGCTATCAGAAACTGCTGAGAGGAGATCACCCATTGCCAAAGTCTGAGTGCCTCTTGACACAGGGGATAGGACTTGGTTCCGCCTTGCTTGTTGATATACCACACTATGGACATATTGTCCGTTTGGATTGCAATAGTTCCTAGGGGAAGAGAGTCATGGAGGGCTTGCAACGTTAAAAGCACTGCTCTCATCTCTAGGACATTTATGTGCAGGTGGCGTTCGAAAGGTTGCCAAGTGCCATGGACCATCCTGCCCTGAAAATGCCCCCCCCCCACCCGATCAGGGAGGCGTCCGATGTCACCGTGGCGACCGGGGGAGGAACGAAGGGTCTGCCTTGATGGACTTGAAGGGACAATACCCACCAGGATGGATGACTTTTGCAAGTTGGAGTTATCATGATCTTGTGGTGCATGGGGAGTTGCTGAAAAGACCATTGGGCGAAAAGTATCCACTGTAGAAGACGCATGTAAAAACGTGCAAGGGGAAGAAGTGTTATGGCGGCCGCCATAAGACCCAATACTTTCAGGACATACCTGGCCTGAATTTTGTCGCTCTGAAGAAGAACATGGACATGGTTTTGAATATCTAAGACCCTTTGATCTGTTAACTTTGCTGAAAGTTGTACGGTGTTCAAGTTGGCGCCTATAAAGGTAATAGACTGACAAGGCGACAAGGCAGACTTTTCGAAATTTATAGAGATTCCTAGCCCTCTGCAAATGCGAATGGTGTAAGCTCTGGCTTGGAGAAGTTGATGCCTGGTGGTGGCAGTGAGGAGCCAGTCATCTAGATATGGAAACACTTGGAATCCTTGCCGTCTCAGGTGAGCCGTAACCGCTGCCATACATTTGGTGAACACTCTGGGGGCTGTAGTGAGACCAAAGGGCAGGGCTCTGAACTGGTAGTGACTGGCCCCCAGCCGAAAGCGGAGAAACCTTCTGGAGCGCCTGTGAATTTTGATGTGATAGTACGCATCCTGAAGGTCCATGGAGCACATCCAATTGTCCTTGCCCAGAAAGGGCAGAATGGACTGTAGCATGACCATCCGGAATCTTGTTCTCTTTACAAACTTGTTCAGTTTGCTGAGATCTAATATTGGTCTCTAGTCCCCTGTCTTTTTCGGTACCAAAAAGAACCTTGAGTAGATTCCGGATCCTAGTTGGTCTGCTGGGACTGGCTGGATGGCTCTTTTTGCTAGCAGTTTTGATATTTCTGATACTGCTAGTTCCCTTAGACTGGGTGGAACGTCTGGAAGGGTTCCCTTTTGCTGAATTGGGGTTTGGATAAAGGGAATTTTGTAACCCTCGGATATGATCGACTGTACCCATTTGTCTTGAGTAAGGGAAAGCCAGGCTATTGGGTACACCAACAATCTTCCCCCGACTGCCTCCGAAGGTGGACAATCGGGCAACATCTCAGGGATGCTGGAAAGGTTTGTCAGAGAGAGGCTCCCTGCTACCCTGGTTCTGCGGACCCCCTCTGCCCCTAGGGCGGCATCTGTTGTTGTTACCCCCTCTGCCTCTGGGGGTAAACTGACCTCTTGCATCAGGTGTGACTCCTTGAGATTTGCGGAACCACATTTTCCCACCCTTCTGACCCTTAGGGTATGGTCTTGAAGGGGTGGAGAAACGGACTCCTACAGCAGAAAGAGTCTTGCCATCTTGTTCGCATCTGGTCAAGGTGTCTTTCACTTGAGGTCCGAACAAAGCCGAACCATCAAAAGGGGAATTTGTGAAGGACGCCTTGAAAGGGTCCACAAAATTACACAGCCGCATCCAGGCGTGACGCCTTAAGGCCACTCCTGTGCCCGCGGCCCTACTCGCTCCATCGGCTGCATATGAAATTAGACGCATGGAGGAGTTAACAATCGAGTTCAGGGTTCCAAGCTGTGAGTTTATTTTATCCTGGGACCCAGAAGCTGATGGATCCTGTAAGACTTCTCCCAACTCTTTGAGAATATCTCTCTGAAGGCGGGTGAAGTGACACAAGTAATTCAGCGACCGCATGGCAAAGATCGCTGAAGAAAACATCCGCTTACCGTACCTATCTATGGTCCTAGAATCCTTATTAGGAGGATGGATAGGTACTGAAGGATCAGCTAGTTCCTTCTTGGTGGCTGCAGCCACCATGGCATCCGCCGGTACACCTTTTGTTAGGAATTGCTTGTCAACTGGTGCTGTGATGAATTTAGATGGCCTCCGAGGGGTGGGTTCCACCGAATCCGGGGCCGACCACGCCTTCCGAGCCACTACTTCCATAAGGGGGTCGAAAGGCGGAGACACCCAGGAGGTGGAGGGTCGAGAACCAAATGCCTCCAGGTACACCGACTCGTCCTCGGAAGGATTAAAGGAAGACCAGTTCCCCCTCTGCTTTAGGATTTCTAGGATGTCTGAGAAAGAGACATCCTCAGAGGGGGACTTTGGGGATCCCTCTGACTCATCCAAGTCGGTGTCAGATGTAATGGACTCAGTGGAGTCCACATGCTTCCTCTTACATGTCCTCTTACGCGGAGGCTCCGCTGACAGGTCAGGAGAAGCCTCGGAAGAGGAAGAAATTCCCAATGGGGAAACCTGAGGTGTTGGATCTCTGGGTCAGGGAGCAAGAGAGTGGGAAGAGACATCAGCAGGCACTGTAGTGGGAGGAGCTGATGGAGCTGACCGTTGACTATGCCCTGGGGCTAGTACGCTCCTCATCACCTTGAAGGCTCCCCTATTAGAAAGGCCAGAGGGCCCCCGCTCCGAAGAGGTAGGAACCCCAGGCCGCACCGACAGGGAAGGCTCCGAGGCTGATGTCGGGGCCGAGCTCACCAGCGCCGATGCTCCGAGAGGGAGAATGGGGTCGGACAATGGTCCGATGCCACTCGCCCCCTTGGAGCCGACGAGAGAGACCAGGCGCCCGGATCTGTCCACTGAAGGTATCAAGGAGGAGATCGGAGTGGAAGACGAAGGAGCCGAAGGGGGAGGTATCGGCTCCGACGCCACAACAGTCACAGCTCCGTGGAGCTCCGGCTCCGAACTCTGAGGGAGAGTCTAAGGAGGAAAATTAGGTGGAGTCGTAATAGCTACCATCTGATGAGATGGGCTAGAGATCATCTGGGCCAATGCCCGAGACTTTAACAGCCTACTTACCACTGTCTCAAGGTCGTGATCTGAAAGTCTGGACGACCGAGAAGATCGGCTCCGATGGCTCCGCTCCAAGAGCAGGGGAGATCTCGGAGCCGAATGGATGGACTCCAATGAAGGGGATCTTGACCTCTTCTTGGCTGGAGCTAACGGAGCCGAGGACATGTTGGCTCCAGCCGGAGCCGACAGTGAAAGCATGGGCTCAAAGGTATCGGCACCGAGTGGTGCAGAGACCGGAACCTGTGAATGAAAGGGATCAGCTCCGGCCAGAGCTGATCTAGGCACAGACAAGGAGCCAGCAGCCGAAGGCTTAGTACTTGGAGCCGACGGTTTTGCTGGTTTTGAGGGCCTCCCCGACGCAGACTTAGTCGGGGAGCCCTCGGGCTTTAACAAGCCCCTCAGTATAAGTTTGTTCCTGCGCTCCTGCAGGACTCTTGGACTGAAGGCATGACATACAGAACAAGAATCCTGCAGGTGCAGGGGTCCCAGGCAGTAAACACAAGAAGTGTGACCGTCTGTCAGAGACATTTTCTGACAGCACGAGTCACACTTCTTAAAGCCTGAAACCTTAGTTTCCTTTGGTTCCTTCGACATAACAGTGTCGAGGGTTCACAAAGGTAAGAGAAAAACACACACACACTCTCAAAAAATTATAAAATAACAATAAAAATGTTAAGGGATACTGACACACCCAAACACTCCACAGGATCCCTAGAAAATTTAGGAAAGGGGCAGGCGGAGGGGGAGGGATATAAGGGATAAAAGGGGAAGGTATAAAACAGTAATAGAGTTAAAGGTAGTTGCTAACTATTGAAAAAGGACAACTGGGTGAAAATTTAACTCAAAGGGGTGACTGAACACTATAAATATAAAGACTTACCAGGAGCCGGTAAAAACTACGCACCTCGCAAGCGAAAGAGGCAAACGAGATCTGGGGAGTTATCGCTTAGCATCATGGAATATAGGGTTGCCTCGAGCCGGTAAAATAAGCTCTCGAGCTTTAGTAAGTGGCCGAGTCGGAGCCGAGGATCGGCTCCGAACCCATCCAGCAAGAATGAAGGCGAGATTGACAACTTAACATAGTCTGTTATGTACTTCACAGATAAAGATTCTACTTGTCTACTGATGTACTATGTTCTTCATCTGTAAATATGTTGTAAGTAACTGCTATGTAAATTGTTAATCGCTATGTGATCCAATGTAACTACTGTCTGTTTATTTTAACTGTGGAGCTTTTCTCCCCGGGCCTCCACTGAAAATGGACCTACGTCCAGTCAGACACTTCCGGTTAACAAATATAAATAAATAAAAATAAATAAATAAATATGTATATTACACCTAAAACTGCTATTATGGAGTTAAAAAAAATTCTGGGAGAAATAATCAACTTTAGGTAAGTAATATTACTTATAAGTGGGGGTTGTCATTTAATTTGCAGCAGTGAAGATGTGTCGGGGGGCAGAAGGGAATTATAAAACAAAGGAGGGTAAACATTTGAAGAGATTTATGAAAATATTTGGCATGGAAGATGTACTAGGAATTCGGAGTGAATTTACACACTCCCCAAGATACAAAAACTGGGCTAGGCTAGACAGAATTTACATTTCACAGGAACATGTGCATTCACTTGAAGGTTTTAACATGCACCCAATAACTATTTCAGATCATGTGCCAATAATAACACAGAGTAATGGAACAAAATGAGACACTGGTGCTTTCCCACCTATCTGTTGAAAAGAGAGGAATTTAAGGAATGGGTAGTGAAAATTATTCAGAAGCTATTAGAGAAGGTAGAAATTACTTCTGAAAAAGTAGCTAAGGGGTGGGATAAAATTAATGTGGAGTTTAAAAATTGTGTGTGTTAGAGTGTGCTCAACAATATACTAAGGTTGAAAGTAATTTTGCTGCAATTATGCAACATAAATAATGTATAAGATAAAGCTTGCTTAAATGTAGAAATAGAGTTTAGTAATATGTAATCAGCATCCATACTAAATTACCATGGCTTGGAAAAGGAATCTGCTGAATGGACATTTTTCCCCTTACAGACTCAAAGCAGGGTGTATGCAAGAGCAAAAATAAAAATCTGCTTTTAAAGAATGGACATTTTTCCCTTACAGACTCAGAGCAGGATGTATACAAGAACAAAAATGCAAACTCTGCTTTTAAAGAACAATGGCATGTTATTCTGCATGGAAAAACAGGATAACAGATGTTTTTTTATACAAAGATCCAAATAAAATACAGGATGTTCACACTGTCAGAAAAGCTGATCTCTGACAATGTGTTTTCTCAAAAATATGTTTTTCTTCATAAAAAACAGGATATGCTTATCAGCATTGACATAAGAACACATGTTTCTATACACAGATTCAAATAGAATACAGGACAATGTGTTTCCTCAAAAATATGTTTTCTACATGGACATCAGGACACTGTTACAGGATATTCACACTGTCAGAAAAGCTGGTCTCTTACAAGACATTGTTAAACAAGGACGTTTAGTATTGTTTCTACAGGATAAGCAATTCTCCAAATTATGTTTAAAAAGAGTATATAAAGAGCTGTATAAATCCAGTTGTTTAGGGATATGGTAGGAACACATTTGGTGTTCTGAGGTAAATGTTATATCTCTCACATCATCTGTACTATATGAGAAGTAAAGTTGGAACAGTACTTTTAAGCTGCAACGTGGTTTCGTTTGATTTATTATAAAAAGTTATTTGTTACTGCTCTTTAAAGTTGATGCTGCAAAGTATATTCTCTCATCAGTGTATATTCTGCAAGTTTCTGTATGCAACAGACTGTGAATGCAAATATAATCAGACTTTGAATTTTAGCAGAATCTAGCCAGCAAGACTGAGTGTCATAAGAGCACTGCAAATCCATCACACCAAGCAGTAAGCAGCTCCATGTAATTTTTTCAATGGCTAGCCTGCATTTGAACCTACAATCTGCATTCAACCACAGGAGGAGTGATGGTAAGCCCTGCAGAGGGTCACTTCAGTTAAATTGCAGTAACTAACATTTGTACGTATGTGTCAATTCTGAACAGAAGTATTCCAGTTTATGCAGCTTGCAGTAGTACAGTTTTTTAGACGTCTACATCCGGAATGAGACTGAAGTTCCAGTTGCAGTGCCATAATTTCGCTAAGAAAAGGGGAATATCCACTAGCACAGCAGTCCGCTGCCTGTTGTGCTTTCCCAGCTTCTCAAGTGACTTTGAAAAATTTCCAGCCATCTGCAACAACAGCCTGATCACCTGTTTTCTTGCTTACTGGTAAGACTTTTTCCTCGTCACATTTTTTTAGTATGGATGCTATCAGGCAGAATTCTAGCAAATGTAAGCCAAGTTTTACTCTTAATGTAGCAGAACAACCAGATAAAATATGGAGTAAATTGCAATGTTGGTATACACAACACATTAGTAAGTGTAAAACCTTGTTAGGGCAAGTTGACATACCAGCATTATGTAAGTGGATTGTAACATTTGATTGGTATTTGCAACAAAAAAATGAAGTATATCATAGTAAATGTTTATTGTGTGATTCAAAGGAAACTGCATTTTGTGTAATATACTCCACAAATAACCGACCGGACCCCAAAGGCTCGAACAAAACGTATGGAAGGTACCAAAAAAGACTCGTACCACTGAAATTTTCCTTGTAACACCAAAACACCTCACAACTCTGCCGATGTCTTCCTAGTTGCACCAAGCACTCCAAACTCAGCCGATGAAATAAAACAGCTTTAATATCACAAATCACCAAAAATTGCAGTACATGGGTTTAGCGCTTTCATCTACTATAGGTAGACTTCATCAGAACCAATGATAGCCTATTACCACAGTCCTTTTAAAGCAATTTTGGCGCCAAAAATCAACTTACAAATACAATCATAAAAAATATATATAAAACATATATTGATACAAAACTAATATTAGTAACACTCTGTGTCACAACAATATATATAAACTATATGTTTAAAAAATCTATCTATACAAGACATTCCTTAAATTCTCATCTATATTCCTGTTTATATTTAAACAATAGATGGATCACTTTTACATTGTATACATATATATACATATTTATAACCAACCCCAAATGGTATAACATATAAGTCATATAATATAAATCAAAAAATGTAAATCATGAAATATACAATCTGTAATATAAATCATGTGATGTAAAACATATTATATAAAATATGTGATATACAATGAAATAAAATGAAATAAGATGAAATAAAATATAATCTATAATCTCCAGGGTGAGACAAACTAGCCTCGGTCCAAAAGCAAAAAAGGTTTAATGCTTATATGTTCATTAAGACCTGGCCAGGAAGTGGCATCACATAAAATCTGCCATTTAGTTTCCAGGCAGGACAAACCTGTCTTCCAATCACCACCATACTCACTAACCCCTATTTTGTCAATAATGCAAAATTTAAAACTATGATGATCTCCTTTTTCACTTATATGTTTACTTAAGGCATCTATGAGAGTGGTGTACTTGGCAACTTGTTCTAGCTGTCAAGGATTCTACATTGGAAAGACGGAAAGGAAACTCAAAACCCGTATTTACGAACATCTGTACAAAATTAAAAAGGTAGACTTGAAAAATGCCTTAAATAAACATATAAGTGAAAAAGGAGATCATCATAGTTTTAAATTTTGCATTATTGACAAAATAGGGGTTAGTGAGTATGGTGGTGATTGGAAGACAGGTTTGTCCTGCCTGGAAACTAAATGGCAGATTTTATGTGATGCCACTTCCTGGCCAGGTCTTAATGAACATATAAGCATTAAACCTTTTTTGCTTTTTTGCTTTTGGACCGAGGCTAGTTTGTCTCACCCCTGGAGATTATAGATTATATTTTATTTCATCTTATTTCATTTTATTTCATTGTATATCACATATTTTATATAATATGTTTTACATCACATGATTTATATTACAGATTGTATATTTCATGATTTACATTTTTTGATTTATATTATATGACTTATATGTTATACCATTTGGGGTTGGTTATAAATATGTATATATATGTATACAATGTAAAAGTGATCCATCTATTGTTTAAATATAAACAGGAATATAGATGAGAATTTAAGGAATGTCTTGTATAGATAGATTTTTTAAACATATAGTTTATATATATTGTTGTGACACAGAGTGTTACTATTATTAGTTTTGTATCAATATATGTTTTATATATATTTTTTATGATTGTATTTGTAAGTTGGATTTTTTGGCACCAAAATTGCTTTAAAAGGACTGTGGTAATAGGCTATCATTGGTTCTGATGAAGTCTACCTATAGTAGATGAAAGCGCTAAACCCATGTACTGCAATTTTTTTGGTGATTTGTGATATTAAAGCTGTTTTATTTCATCGGCTGAGTTTGGAGTGCTTGGTGCAACTAGGAAGACATCGGCAGAGTTGTGAGGTGTTTTGGTGTTACAAGGAAAATTTCAGTGGTACGAGTCTTTTTTGGTACCTTCCATACGTTTTGTTCGAGCCTTTGGGGTCCGGTCGGTTATTTGTGGAGTAGGTTGTTCATTTTATTTTGTGTAATATGCCATAAACAAGTATTGCATGATATTGCTAAAAAACTAGACTGTGCAGACAGATCTGTTCATGATAAAGAATTAATTAATAATACACAGTTTTCATTATATCCAGATGTAAAGCAGTTATGTCCTGTCAGTACATTAATTTCTGAATTACAACAGCAATCAAATCTGTTATTGACAGAGTCCCCTGTAGATCTTGTAACTCCCTTTAAAAATTATGTACAAGCATGGAATGATGCCATGGCTACACATACAGATGAGGACAGAAACAAAGTTTATGATACATTGACAGAAGACTTTAATAAGTTTTTAAAAGAGAAACAAAATGAATTTAAAATGTTCAAAACTGACATTCAAGATCTCTGTCAAAAGTGCATAGGAGCTCTGCAGTCAACAGAGGAATCCAATAACAGGTATCATATATCCCTTAAACACTTACAGGTAGAAATGACAGACCTTAAACAGCATCTGAAGGAAAAGGAAGAAGAATTAGATGAATTAACAGAGACTAACCTCCAAAATACTATTTTAATATCCCAGCTTAAAGAAGAGTTAAAAACACAAAACCAGTCCAAATTATAGAACAGGGACAGGGAACCACTACAGATTTATATCGCAGTCTAGATTATTACAGAGTTTAGCACAGTCGAATGACAAAAACGGCATATTTTATAACATGCTTACATTTGAAGAATGGGTGGCATATACAGCAGGATCTGCTATATGGACAGATGCATTACTTAGATGTTTCTGGATTTTCATTCCCAAATGTTTTAAAACTTTCATACAATTAAAGCAAGATGATTATCAGTTGAACACTAAAGTAGGACGTATGACAGCCATTTTAATGGCATTTACACAAGGGCAGCCTCTCACAGCCAAATTATTAGATAATTTTAAAATTACTATCACAGATAAATTAATGGAACAAAGTGATCATTTCAGACTTGCATTTCAAATCATATATAAAAAACAGACAGAGACATGGGAAAAAGAGACATACAAAACAGTTAATACATTGCTTCTTAGAACAAGTCAAAGGGTTCCAGGGATATTAAATGTATCTACGAAGAAAATTCTGATACCCTCACTGATTTGGTACAAAAACTAATGAGGGACGGACTATGGCGATGATGGGACTTTATACTCACACCATATCTTTGCATGTGAAGATAATAGTGAGCCATTTGAAGTAATTGGTGAAGTCAAAAACAGGGAAGGCAAAGATGGTGTGACCAACCACCAGCTGAAAGAGCTGTGTCAGCACCACCAGCTCCTGCCTCTATGCTTGTAGTACCAGGATCAAGCACAGGTAATGAGCAAAAGGCACCAACATGCTTCTTTGTAAAAAATAGGACACGTTAAGCAAAATTGTGATCATTACAAAGCCTGGCAAAAGAAGGAAGAACAGGGAGTGTTTCCAAAAGAGAGCAAACAAATTTACAAGAAAAGTCAGAAAAGCAGGATCATGTACAAAACCTTACAATATTAGTAAAACAGTTATAAGAGCCATCAATATACAGGAAAAGGAAAAGTATGCCGGTAGATTTTCAAACAGTTTCACCTGTAAATCCGAAACATTTGATAGAACAGGCAGAAGGAATAGCTAGGCAACAGTTAAAAAAGAGATTGAAAAACCTAAATATGTAGATCATTCAGACACAGAAGAAGATGACAAACAAAAACATGAGGTGTGTCATATTGCATTTGATAATAAAGGAGAGGATGAGTGGATTTCCTTACAATAGGGATGTGCCCCCCCCCCACTCTGGTATCTTTCCTGACTACCTTTAAAAGGGTCGAGATGGACGACCACTGATTGATATTTGGGTAGAGGGGTCACTGTGGAAAAATGTCTTAATAGACACAGGAGCAGCAGTATCTGTTACAAACAGACAGTTACCAGTAAATCCTATAAAAAAGGTTTGCATTTCAGCATTTAATGGCACAGGATGCTATGCAGTGAGTAGCCAAAATGTGGACATAAAGTTTAGTGAAGAGGGACAAATATGGAAGGGTGCAATTTTAATGCATCCATCTTGCACAAATACCATTATTGGTATGGACATTCTAGGACCTTTAGGCATAGTAATTGATTTACCTAATGAAATTCTGTGGATGGGAGACAAACAACAAAGAGAAGAAGAGCAAAATACAGGTTGCTATGCAATCTCTACCTGACAAACCTGAAAACCTACAGGCTATATAAATACAGACAGTGAGGATGTATGGAAGCATTTACAACAGCAATTTCCAAATCTATGGTCCAAGGGTCCCAGTGATTGTGGGAAACTAGAAAGCCCAGTAGGAATAGGAAGTGATCAGGACTATATACCACCTTTTCAAAAACAATATCCTATTCCTAGGGAAGCAGAAGAACATATGGAAAAATGTATTGCAGAATGGGAAAGAGAAGGGATTATACAAAAAGGCAACAGTCCTACAAATTCACCAATCTGGCCAGTTAAGAAAAAGATGGTAGTTATCGTCTTGTTATTGATTTACGAAAGGTTAATCAATATACCACTCCTAGAGCACACTTGATTCCAGGAGTCCCAGAGTTGGCTGCACATATTAAGCCACAAAGTAAGTGGTTTACAGTAATAGATTTAGCAAATGGTTTTTTGCAGTGCCACTCAGGAAAAAAAGATTGGCCAAGATTTGCCTTTACATTTAAAAACCAGCAATATGTTATGACAAGGTTACCACAAGGGTTTCAAAACAGTCCAGTTATTTTTCATCAGACAGTAGGATCCATTCTACAACATTTGGAAAAGGATGACTCAGTAATACATTACATTGATGATATTTTAATTCAGTCAGAAACAGTAGAGGAGCATGTACGGCTTCTTAAGAGAGTTTTTCATACTCTACAGCAAGCAGGGTTTAAGGTTAAAAGTGAAAAATTCAGTTTATGACACAAAAAGTTAAGTTTCTAGGTACTATTATAAAACCAACAGGAAGATCTCCTTGCCCTGTACGTGTACAAGGTATTTTACAAATGGAAAAGCCACTGACTATAGCAGACTTACATAAATTCATGGGAATCATGAATTACAATAGGGAATTTATAGAGGATTATGCAGCCGTGGCTGCTCCCTATACAAAATGTTACATGAACAAAAGAACTCCACCTTTTAGAGTGGGGATCTCATGAAGAGGAGGCATTTTCACAGATAAAAATAAAACTAGCACAAGCTACAGAACTAATAGCCCACTCCAAGGTTACCATTTGTGTTACAAGCAGCAGCAGGAAAAAACACTGTCTGTGGTACTACTACAGGAATGGCCACATGGTAGTGACAACAAAATGGAAAAACATTACGCCCAGTCACTTTCTTTAGCAGAAAGATGACCCCAGTGGAATTGGGTTACCATCCATGTATACAGCAGTTATTAGCCATTTACTGGGGTATTAAACAAACTGAATATTTGACCGTATTTTCCAGCATTATAGTACAAACACCACATCAAGCTGTAAAAGCTTTGATAGACAGTTTTGAAATGAATAAAATTACAGATGGTATTAGTCAGGCAGTCTTTGCAAAATGGATGGCACTTTTGGAATGAAAACTGTTACTATACAGACAGGGGATAAATACCATTTGTCAAACCATATGGGATATGAAGGAAAACAGCATAACTGTTTAGAAAAGATAATGTCACCTGAGGTGCAATTTTTAGCATCTGATTTTGATCACTTTAAGCCATCCATCTTTGTGGATGGAGCACGATATTGGGACCAAGGCAGATACTGGACAGGATTTGCCATAGTTCCAGAGAATCCACAATTGGGTTCTCCTGAACTAATCAAGTTACCAGGGCATATGTCAGCTCAAAGAGCTGAACTGGAGGCAGTATTGTATGTGCTAAAGTATTACAATCCTATTAACATTTTTTCAGATAGTGCTTATGTAGTAAATTCTTTAAGACTACATATGGAAACCTGGGTAAGACGAGGATTTGTGGATAGTGTAGGTAAACCATTACGGCATGCTGAAGTATTAAAAGACATATATAAAGTTATAACAATGTCAAAATAACAATGTCAAAACAACAAGGACAGTATAGCATCTTAAAAGTAAAAGCACATCAAAAGCCAACCAGTGAAACTTACAGATTAAATGTGTTAGCTGATACCTTGGCCAAACAAGCAGCACAAAATGGAAAAGAACTTCCAGAATATGAGTATGCCAATGTAGAAGTTAGTGTCTTAAAAGAGCTAGATAAAGAGTCAATAGAGAAAGACCTTGTAAATATACAAAAACAACAGGGTTTAAAAGAAGAAACTGATCAGTGCAGATTGGTAGGTATACCACCAAAGGAGTACTATGCATACACGACCTCCAAAGGGTTACAGTTGCCATATGTACCATTTCAGTTGGCACGCCAGTTGGTCAAGTTAAATCACCAAATACTGGGCCATATAGGAACTGATAAGTTATGGGCAGTTGTAAAAGAAAAGTATTGGAACCCAAATTTAAAAAGGTCTGCAAACTGATTATAGAAGAATGTTTAATCTGTCTTCAGGTAAATGCTAAAAGCAAAAGGCCTCAGTTACATCGAGTACAGCCAGCGGATGGGCCATGGTATGCAGTTCAAATAGATTATGCAGGTCCATTACCAACAACAAAGGGAGGTTACAGATATCTACTAGTAGTAGTGGACGTCTTTTCAAAATGGGTAGAAGCAATTCCTACCAAAACCATGACAGCAAAGGCAACAGCAGAAGCCTTATGGAAAAATATTTTCTGTCATTGGGGATGGCCACGGGTTATAGAGTCAGATAATGGCCCACAGTTTGTTAGTGATCTCATTAAACAAATGTGTAATTTGTTAGGCATACAGCAAAGGTTTCATGTACCATACCATCCACAATCTAATGGCATTGTAGAACGTATGAATCGGACGTTAAAAGAACGTCTAAAAAAGGTATGCTTGGAAAAGGGCAATACATGGGTACATCATCTGCCTGGTATTTTAATGGGTATTCGAGCAACACCAAACAGCAAAACAGGTATTTCCCCATATGAAATAATGACAGGCCGCAAAATGCCCATACAATTACCATTTGATCCAGATTTACCTAATGGTAGGCCCATGCTAGAAATTAGCAAACATCAGGAATGGCTAAAACAACTTACTAGTATATGTGACTATAATGCAAGGGAGCAAGCGTTCCATCTATGGAAAAAGGTGCCAATAATACCAGCTGAAGAAAACCTTCCTGTGGAACCAAAGTATTGGTAAAACATTCCAAATGGAAGGACCATGGGCTAGCAATTGGCAAGGCCCTTTTGAAGTAGTGGAACAAATTGGACCATTAGTGTACAAAATCAAAGGAAAAAAGGAAAACAGAACAATGTTGGTACATAAAGATCAACTAAGAATGATAAAAAATAGTGAACAATGTAAATCTGATTAAATGTATTCCTTTAGGTTTCCAACAGAGAAAACCCTAATGAAATTGACATGGTTTAAAGTGCATCCTTTTGGAAATCCAGTTTCAGATGACCAAAGGCAAAATGATTCAACAATGGAATTTCTATTTAAAGGATGGTTTTTTAAATTGATAATAGCTATTATACTAACTATTATTGTATTGCTTAGTATTAAATTATACTTACAACCTGTTAATCAAACTGTAAAGTTACATAAGAGAGAGAGTAAAGAAATGTGGAAAAATGAACAAGACTGGTCACCATCTTTTAACACTTTCTTAGCAAGACGATGTTGGTATGCAAAAAGCATGAATGTTTCTAATTGTTGGGTATGTAGTTTAATACCAAAAATAACAGGGGTAATGCCTCTAATACCTATTCCACTAAATTCTCTTAGTAGTTGGAGAGTATTAATAAATGAAACAGGAGATCAAGTTATAAATGTACAATTACGTAAAGCAAGAGTACAGTTATCTGCTATAGTACAGGGGATCACATGTTTTCAACAAAATGGAACTGTTCCAGTGGGTAATAGCAATTGTATTCAAACAATTGAAATGATAAATTTTCACAACCACATACCAGTACGTGGAGTATTTTCACATGGTTTTCCTATTTTAATACCAATTAAGGGTCAGTTAATATTAAGTGACACAGCAGTATTTCACTTTTCACAAAATGACAAAAATGACTGTAAAACTAATATTACATGTTGGAGAAGTAAAACAGATAAAAACTTTACAGTTGTACATGATAAAACTCCTACTATGGGGCAAATAAATGGCAGTCTGGTAAATAGCAGTGTTGCTCTATCAGATGGGTTATATTACATCTGTGGTAAATATGCTTATAAATGGTTACCAAAGGGATGGGATGGCACCTGTTATATAGGATTAGTGGTACCAGCAATGCATCATGTAAAAGAGTTACCAAAAGGAAACATTAGGAATACAAAAAAGAAAAGGGATATATTACCTGTAATTGAAAGTCCAGAAAATCCAGTAGACACCTTAGATACATCACGTATACATCATCAAAATCTTGATTATATTAAATTAAAAGATATGGATTTAGGAGATGATGTAATCTCTGGAGCAGGTATTTTCCTTTGGTACGGGGCTGCAAAAGCCATCTGGGAACTGAGAAAACTATCTAAACTAGTTGAGGTATTGGCAAATGCCACTTTCAATGCAGTCCTTGACATTACTGTCGAAATGACAGCAATACGAACTATGGTTTTGCAAAATCGAATGGCATTAGATTACATATTAGCCATCACAAGGGGGTACATGTGCTTTAATAGGAGAACAGTGTTGTACATTTATTCCAGACAAAACAGAATCTGTAAAAGCACATTTAGAAGTGATTGCACAAGTGTCTCAACATACTAGAAAAAACTGGAATGATGACTGGAGTGAATGGTTTAGTAATCTATTTACAGGATGGACAGGAAAAATCACTGTATTTTTAATTTCTTTTATTGTTATTGTAATGCTTGGTTGCATATTATTTACATGTATTAAAGTCTGCTTAGCAAAAGCTAGTCAAGTTACTGTTGTTAATTGTCATAATGAAAAAGTATTACCAAATAATGCTGAATTTATTTCTCTAGTTTAAAATAAAAAAGACGGAATTGTTAGAGTGTGCTCAACAATATACTAAGGTTGAAAGTAATTTTGCTGCAATTATGCAACATAAATAATGTATAAGATAAAGCTTGCTTAAATGTAGAAATAGAGTTTAGTAATATGTAATCAGCATCCATACTAAATTACCATGGCTTGGAAAAGGAATCTGCTGAATGGACATTTTTCCCCTTACAGACTCAAAGCAGGGTGTATGCAAGAGCAAAAATAAAAATCTGCTTTTAAAGAATGGACATTTTTCCCTTACAGACTCAGAGCAGGATGTATACAAGAACAAAAATGCAAACTCTGCTTTTAAAGAACAATGGCATGTTATTCTGTATGGAAAAAACAGGATAACAGATGTTTTTTATACAAAGATCCAAATAAAATACAGGATGTTCACACTGTCAGAAAAGCTGATCTCTGACAATGTGTTTTCTCAAAAATATGTTTTTCTTCATAAAAAACAGGATATGCTTATCAGCATTGACATAAGAACACATGTTTCTATACACAGATTCAAATAGAATACAGGACAATGTGTTTCCTCAAAAATATGTTTTTCTACATGGACATCAGGACACTGTTACAGGATATTCACACTGTCAGAAAAGCTGGTCTCTTACAAGACATTGTTAAACAAGGAAGTTTAGTATTGTTTCTACAGGATAAGCAATTCTCCAAATTATGTTTAAAAAGAGTATATAAAGAGCTGTATAAATCCAGTTGTTTAGGGATATGGTAGGAACACATTTGGTGTTCTGAGGTAAATGTTATATCTCTCACATCATCTGTACTATATGAGAAGTAAAGTTGGAACAGTACTTTTAAGCTGCAACGTGGTTTCGTTTGATTTATTATAAAAAGTTATTTGTTACTGCTCTTTAAAGTTGATGCTGCAAAGTATATTCTCTCATCAGTGTATATTCTGCAAGTTTCTGTATGCAACAGACTGTGAATGCAAATATAATCAGACTTTGAATTTTAGCAGAATCTAGCCAGCAAGACTGAGTGTCATAAGAGCACTGCAAATCCATCACACCAAGCAGTAAGCAGCTCCATGTAATTTTTTCAGTGTGGAAATAAGACAGAGATGGTTAATAAGGAACAAGAATTATTTAGAGGGTCTGACAAATGTTTAAGTATTTCAGAATAGGGGGAATCTTGCAGAACAAGAAGAGCAACTGCAGAATGTTAGAGAAAATACGGGACTACACTTTGATAATATGCAAGAGTTTAGAAAGATTGCTGTTAAGCAATTTTTTTTTTGATAACTTTAGAAGACAAAAATTTCTAAGCACAATGAATCAGGCAACAGAAAGTAGAAAGGTCTGTTGCCAAGCTGAAACAAGGAAGATAACAAGAGATCCTGTAGTGGTATTAGAAATATTTAAGAAATTCTATGAATGCCTGTATAAAGCAGATAAATATGGGGAGTTCAAGGAAAGGTACAAATGGAAAGTATTTATTTTATTTTACATTTGTTGACCAGGCTAGTCTAACTGGATATATGTCCATTTTCAGTAGAGGCCCGGGGAGATAAGCTCCAAGACAGAAAATTATAAAATAGCAAATAACAGCAACAGTCATATATACAATGCATATTACAGATTAACACGGAATATTCAGCAAGGACAAAAATCATAACAGTGCAAAAAGCAGGTACAATACAACATACAGGTACAATACATAATAAAGAAAAAAAATGCTTATGGAAAGAATGAAATATGCCAAGGTTAGATGTAGGCAAGGTCAATTACTAACAACTTCTTCTTTCAGCTTTTTCCTGGTTAGGGGTTGCCATAGCGGATCACCTGTCCGCTCATGATTGGCAGTGGAGTTTTTACGGTGTCGAGTTGCCAGCCCGGCGTCCAACCTTCCACAGCAGGCACACATATGCACACACTCACACCTAGGGCCAATTTAGTGTGTCCAATCCACCTACAGCATGTCTTTGGGATGTGGGAGGAAACCGGAGCACCTGGAGGAAACCCACATGACCACAGGGAGGACATGCAGACTCCGCACAGAAGGCACCCCATCCGAGGATCGAACTGGAAAACCTCTTGCTGTGAGGTGGCAATGCTAACCACTGCACCAACACGGCTGCCCCGGCGAGGCCAATTACTAATAATAAGGATAAAATGAGATGAAATAAAAATGGTGATGTATAATCAATCTACAGGAAAGTCTCCAAGAATAGATGGTATTCCTGTGGAAGTTTGGAAGGGAAACAACTGATAAAGAATTGGAAGGTTTTGTTTAACAAAATTGTAAGAGGAGGTGAAGTACCAATATACAGGAAGAAAGCAGTGGTAACTGTAATACCTAAAGAGGGAAAAAGATCCATCAGATCCAGCTTCATACACGCCTATTTCAATACTAAACCATGATTATAAAGTTTTTATGTCTATAATGGCTAAAAGAATGGCAGAAATTAGGCCAAAATTGATAGATGTGGATCAGTGTGATTTTGTGGAGGGGAGGCAAACATTTGACATCATTAACAAAACATTGATGATCCACATGGAGGCAGGATGTAAGAAAATACCACTTCTGTTGGTGGGTTTCTTGTTGCAAAGAAAGCATTTAACAGAGTAAGCTGGGACTTTATGAGCACAGCAATGGAGGCATTTGCATTCCCTGATAAAATTACAAGCTTAATTAGGAGGCTATATGAAGGACTGGAAGCACAAATTAAAGTGGGTGGGGTCCTCTCTGATAACTTCTGCTTCAGCAGAGGAACCACTCATGTGCTTTCCCTTTTATCTGCATTATATTTACAACCTCCGGCAAAGAAAATAAGGGACTCAGAAATTCTAGGATACAACTGATATGGTAGTCAAGAAATGCTGACTTTATTTGAACATATTTTATACCGGACAAAACCAGAAAGGGACATTACAACGTTGGGGAAAATTTTGAGACAAGTTTCATATCTTTTCAGGATACACAATTAATGAAGCTAAAACAAAGACAATAGTGGTAAATTATGTACCCACACACAAACTTGTTCAGCAATATCCATACCTATGGGGACCATGATAAAATGAAGTATTTAGGAGTATGGATTAAAAATGATTCTGATACTGCAGCTAAAGATATGTGGGAAGAAACTAAATAAATAATACAAAAACTGAGACATTGGAAGCTGTTATATGGATATGGATAGTAAGATAGAAGCAGTTATAATGTGTTTACTCCCTTTAGTCTTGTATACAAGTCAGGCATATTTTTATCAACCAGAGAAGAAGTTGTGGATAGCAAATAAAAAGCTAAAGGATTTTATCTGGGAGGGGAAGATGGCAAGAGTGAGATAAACTGATTCTTCCAATAGAGCAAGAGGGATTTGAATTACCTGATTTAAAGGGGTATTTCACAACACAAACAGAATGTTACAATTCAAAGGAAAGGGATGATGATGAAACGGGGGGGGGGGGGCTCAAGAAACATGGACAGACTGGGATTTTGGATGCAGATCCTTGAGGAGAATAACAATAACCATACAGATGACTATATTCATAAAGTAGCAGAAAGTATTCTGAGAACTAAGCGGACACAGGAATGGAGAAAGGAGATTCTGCTGATAGGGATGACTGGAATTAGGGATACAGATAACAGGCAAGAGGGGCTGGAATTTATTGAAGAAAACTGGCAAAGATGCTAAC
This sequence comes from Protopterus annectens, assembly GCF_019279795.1. NCBI lineage: Eukaryota > Metazoa > Chordata > Ceratodontiformes > Protopteridae > Protopterus > Protopterus annectens. Next base: position 738,791,608 of record NC_056736.1, read on the forward strand.
AATTTATTTTGACTGCAGGTTAGAGATTGCCTTCCTTATCAAGATTGATATCAGAAGTACAGGCAAAGAGAATGAAATGGGGGGGGGGGGGTCCTACAAGGAAGACCAGCACTGGTAGAGTTTTTAGTAGAATCTAAAACAGAAGCTGCTATAAAAAAAGGAATAATTAATACAGCATATAAAACACTGCATGATAACTATAAGAATCAATCAGAGCAGGTTAGAAAGGCGTGGGAAAATAAGGAATTCACAAAGAAACAATGGTGGATATATGTACTTCCCCCAAATATGCAACACAATCTAAACGATTTAGGATTTTTCCTGGAAATGTTTACATATATATTTTTGCACTCCAAGTAGACTCAAGAAATGTTTTCCTCAGATAGACAAGCAGATGCTGGCAGTGTCTGGGAAAGAAACTGGTAATTGGGAACATAATTTCTTGGAGTGTAATGAAATGGCCGACGTTAAAGATTCCCTGCAGAGTACTCTGTCAGAGATACTGGATGAGCAAATTGGTGTAATTAAGAAAAAGATTTCTGTGAGCTACAACAGAGTATCAGAATTGCCTAGACACAGTAAGACCTCGCTGAGTCTAATTATGGTGGCTGCCAAAAAAGCAATTAATAGAAAATGGAAATCAAAGTCTAGGCCAACTGTACTAGAAGTAGTGAATATAGTAACAGAGATAAAACAACTAGAATTGGGGATCTTTAAAAAAGGGTAGGATCAAATTACATAAGAAAATTGGGAATTATTGCAACAATACATACAGGGTAGGAGTGAGGTTTAAAAAAACAGGACTTGAATGAGATATGCAATGTTTGACTGAATGGATAGATTATAAATGATATACAATGTTTGCAACTAGGATTATGTCATCAATATGGTTTGTGATGTAAAATGCTTGCAGCTGGAATTATGTCAGTGTGGTTTGTTTTCATTTATATGGATGTATGACTGCCTATGTCATAACTGATAATTTAATAAAGATGGTTCGTGTTTAAAAAATTAGTGAATGGCATGAACCCCAGGGCTCTTAAAATTTCTCTTGTAGAGGTCATTTTTAGTAGAAGGTGATCCAGAAAGAAGTCTGCAAGAGACAGAACCCTGACCATAGGAAAGAAAGCAGTCAAAGAAATAGTGTGAATTCTTCAACCCAAGAAAATCTGATCTTGAGAGGGTGTCAGAATGGACTTTTTGAGGGTTGGAGTAAACCCAAGAAAACGAAGGAGAGCCACAGTAAATGTGAAGTCTTTTAGAAGTAGAGGAGGAAATGAAGCCTGAAACAGGTCATCTGGATAAGGAAATATATGAATGTTGAAGTCTGCAATATGCTATGACAGGAGCCAAGCACTTGGTAAATACTCTCAGGGGTGTAGAAAGGCTAAAGGGTAAAACATAGAATTGAGTATTACAGGAAAGGACAGAGAATCTCAAAAATTTCCTGAACACAGAATGAACAGGAATGTGAAGATAGTATCTTTGGATCCGAAGGATCCCTTAAAAAAAACCTAGGGATGAAGCATGGGAAAAAAAGAGTTTGAAGATTTAACATCCTGAAGCTGGGTGCTAGAAGTAAGGTACTGAGAAAGGGGAGATCAAGGACAGGCCTCCAGGAACCCTCTTTCCTGGGAACCAGAGACATTCATAAAGAGAAACCTTTGTCACTTTGATAGGGAGGAACAGGCTGAATTGTGGCCTGATCCAAAAGTTCCTGCAGTATTGGAAAAAAACAGAGGCAGCTGGTTATGAAGAGATGGAGGAAAGCTGGAAAAAGCAGGAAGAGATTTTCAAGACATCCTGTATATGTTTTCAATAGTAGAGAGAACCCATTGGCCTCTGTTGATCTGCTGACAAGCTGGAAAGGATGGGGCAGCCTTTGAAAAAGAGGAATCTGGGTGAAGAAAATAGGAGGAACACAGACAGGGGAAACAGGACTGATTCTAAAGATGCTTCTAGATTTTAGAATCTAGTCCGTGTTTGCCAGGAAATCTACCCTTATTGGAGCATTTACCACAGAGAGGCTGCCTTGTTGTCATCTAAGAGGAGGGTCTGCTTTCAAATGATAACTTTGCTGATATGTAGGGACAGGGGAAAGGCAGATTTGTTTCAAGTCCTGCATAACCTTACTCTTGTACTGCAAATCTCTAAACATGTCTGCAGTTGCAGAACCAAACAGATTTTGAGTATCTAAAGGAGAAGCCAATAACTTGGCTTTAATATCTTCAGGAATGGACTCATCTCTGAGGCAAGAATATCTTTGAATAACTGATCTTGATGCTGCTACCCTGAAGAAGCTTTATCAGCATCATAGCTGCTGATAGTGTTTACCAACCCAACAGACTGATCCAAGCAAGAATAAGGCAGATGATTTTTGTTCAGAATCAGGCATATCACTGAGTACTTCACACTAACCCGCGGTAGTGGTGCTGCGGTAGCGTTGTTGCGTTCGATTCTCAGCTACAGCAACTTCTGTGTGGAGGCATGTGTGAATGGGTGTGCCTTCGTTGAAGGTTGTGCGTCAGGGCTGGTAACTCGGCACGTAAAAATCCACTACCAAACATTAGCGGACCGGAGTTCTGCTGTGGCGACCCCTAACCGGGATAAGTCGAAAGACACAACAACTGAGTACTTCACACTGTTTGAAAAGGGATAACGCATAATTGGTCGTGTGTGTTTGATAGTTAATGGCCCTAATGGCCGAAGTAGTAGAAGTATAAACCTTCTTCCCAAATCTGTCCATAGCGCTGCTATCCTTTTTAGCAGGCAAGACTTGGGGTACGAATCAATTTAGTGAGCTTATCAGTTGAAATAGAGTTTTGTGTGCTGAACAGTCCAGTGAAATGCTTTTCCAACATGCCACTATCTGGAAGCTGCCTGAGATATTTAACAATATATGAAATATGTATAAAATCATATTTATTGCTGAACAAGTACAAATATATGCAAAGTGGTGGTAGTTAGACACCAGGCATCAGTGAGACATTTCCCAGCATTATGTAAGTTTTCATTTGGTAACATGTTGTACTACAACTCCTTGTAGGCAGAGTAATAGTGCACGTATTAACAGTACACATATTCAACATTTTTATTGAAAGCAAGTTATATTATTACAATTTCTGATTTATGTCTCGAGATAGTGATAAATATCTGTGCTGACTGGGCATGTGAAATGCTGTTTCACAATGTTTCCAAGATGTTGTAATATATGTACAAGTAAGTACAAAGTGGTTGTCAGTGTACTGTTTTCCAGCAAGTAGATACCATGGCACCCAGCATAAGCTTCTCCAGGTGTAGGTTTAAAAGGAATATTAGTATGACACACTGTCATAATTTTAATAAAAATGTATCGTAGTATCTCACTTACTAACCACTTTATTTGGGATCAAAGTCTTTCCTAACCTGTGTGCTTACTTGGCCTGTGAAATGATGTTCTCCAGTGCTTCGAAGATTATGCCGTCCAGGAACCCAGAAACCTTACTCTGCAATGGGATACAATTACAGAAAACAATTCTTCTACATGCCCTGCAGCAAATCAGTCAAAAAAAAAAGTACAACACTAATTTATAACCTCTTGTTGTTGTTGTGTCTTTCGGCTTTTCCAGTGGAACTCCGGTCCGCTAATGATTGGCAGTAGATTTTTATGTGCCGAGTTGCCAGCCCTGACACAACCTTTAACGAAGGTATGTCCATTTACGCATGTCTCCACACAGAAGACGCTCTAGCTGAGAATCGAACAGGACGTCTATCTGTGAGGCGACAACACTACCGCAGCACCACCACCGTAGTTCAATTTATAACCTCTTGTTGCCAAATACAAAAGACGATGTGTAATGTGAGAGGCAAAGTGAACACATCAGCAAACTTGACATTCCAGTGTCAGAACTCTAGAATGACTACAGTGCATTTTATGGGGTTTACTAATAAGACAACTTGGCAATGAATGTCCGGCGTAAAGACTTCCTCTAAAATGTAGTCTGCTGCTTCTAGCAGCTGTACCTGTGAAATGCACGAAAAGCAGAAACATTTACCCTGCTGCATGTTTCATTGTCTTACTTGTAGATGTATACCTTTCAACCCATTTTGCCCCCTCAAAACATGCAGATAATGTCCACTGATTACAGCCACTTTACCGTCTGTGCACCTCAAATGGCTTACTGTGACCATGGATGTATGTATGTGTGTGTATATATATATATATATATATATATATATATATATATATATATATATATATATATATATATATATATATATATATATATATATATACATATATATATATGTATATGTATATATATATATATAT
>NC_056736.1:738798419-738809818 GCF_019279795.1 Protopterus annectens
CAACATCAGACACAGTGGATATGTCCAGTTGGGGTTGGAGTGGAAGCCTCAACCATTTGACGTACAATGCCTGAAAGGACCTTTGGCATGCTGGCCAGACATATGGGCTACACTTGGAAGGATACACTTATTGTAAGGAATACTGCAACAGTGTTCTAGAAAGGACATAGCATGACACTTTGTAAAGGCTGATGTCACCCCAGGGACAAACTGGATGTGCTGTCGACATCTTAACATATTTATCAACAAACCAATGAAGAGGAAACACTGCAGCCTGAATCTGGATTCACAGATTTGGTGAGTCTCACTCAGCAGTGTATAACTGGAATGATACAGTGAGTACTGCTAGAAAAATTGAACAGAACACAACAGTGGTGTATGTGGCCCCTGCTGTCTTGACATCAGAGCACTGCACTGTATTTCTGTGTAGGAATTCTTACAATGATGTTCTAAACCTGCCACTGTAGTTCCTAGGTGTCCTGGAGAATGTTACAGACTCAGCAATGCTCAAAAGTTCAAAAGGTCTTCACAGTAACTGCCATGTCTGAAACAAACTAGAAAAACTGCTTTTTGGGGGGGGGGCTGGCATTGTCACTATTCTTTTAAGACAAAATTATAATCTCAGTTGGGTAAAACAGGGTGTGTAAAATGACCACTGAAAAATCTAAAAATACCACTCATGAGCCAGATGAACCAGTCAGCTTTGAATGTCCATCAGTATATGTTTTTTTCCTCCTCAAAAGATGCACAGCTATGAAGTATAATTTTGATGAATATGCAAGTCCATCTGCAGTGTAGACCCCATCCTAAGTCCCTTGTATGGTGAATATTTAAAAGCATGTAATCTAAATAAAGACAGGTGCTTCTGTGGTCAAAACCTGCGTAGTAGAAAAGCACAACCAGTCTGAATAAAATCTGAGATATTATTGACAGCTACCATTTAACTTTCTTGATTAAGGATAGAATTAATAAAACTGTCATTTCTGCAGAACCCTCCAGGTGGCCTTACAGGTTTCCTCAGATAATGCTGGAATTTCCTTAGAGACCTAGATGAAGCCTAGCATTCTATAACATTAAAATAATGGTTGAAAGGACAATGTTATTTATTCTGAGAGTTCATTAATAAGCTTCTCACTGCAAGAAATTTAATGAGCAGTTAATACTGAAGTCTGATCCAATGCTAACTATGCTGGTAAACCGGGATCTTGCTTAATTCTAAATCTGAAGTAGGGACTTCATTTGTCAGCAACCTGTGGGTCTTGGATCCAATATCGGATCCAAGCCGGCAATTGGCTCCTCCACTCACCCATAATCCCCTGCCAACCCCAATTGACCTCAGATCTAGTTTGCCGCTTTTAGAGAGACAGCTGGATTGCAGAGCTCCTGGCGACTTCAGATAAGTTGTTAAAAAACTTGTTTAAAAAAACAGAAAATCTTTCATGTTTAACTTGAGTGTGTGTTTAGGATCCCTTTAGGCTAACTTTTACCTCTTTTAATTTTATTTTTTTAGTGTTCCTCCCCTCGCTGGTCATAGTGTGTGTGTGTGTGTGTGTGTGTGTGTGTGTTGTGTTTTGGGGTCTGGTGTGCGTGTGTAGTCCTTTCCTTAGAAAATGTCAGAGGCCCCAAATCCCATTTTTTCTAAGTGCACCGAGTGTGGCCATAAGCTTTCACTGGCGGATGGCCACACTCGGTGCGTTCGGTGCCTCGGGGTTGAACACCTGTCCTCAGGATGCACGATTTGTGCAGGGTTCAACCCCAGGGCACTGAAAGAGCGGAGATCGAAGCTGGTCCTGGCGGGACTTTTGCCCCCGGAGTCGGCTTCGGCCTCCGCTACTCCTGTGGCACCTCCCCAGCCTGTGGCGGTAGCCACTCCTGCCCCTCTTCCTCCAGCCGGGATTCAAACTCCCACTAAAGCGCCGGAGGATAGGGAGGCCAGGAGGGAGAAGCACCACAAGTGGCAGGCTGAGGCCTCCGCTTCGGCTCCCCCAGCTAAGCGGGCTTCTCCCACCACGGCTTCCAGGTCTCCTCCTCCTCGGCTCCGATCAGCTTGCTTCTCCCCGGGACCTGAGGATGAGGAGACCCGATCTCAGTCGAGGTCATCGAGGCGGCACTCCAGGCCTGCCTCAGTGGCCTCGTCAAGATCCACCTACAGCCTGTCTGACGCAGACTTAGACCGGATGATGAGAAGGTTCATCCAGGCCCAGCTGCAGATGGGAGTGCTCCTGCCTCCTCCCCCCCCCCCAGCTCGACACCCTTTTTTTCGCATGGAGCCGGGCAGCGTTGGAGCCGGGGGTGGGTCGGTGCCGACAGTACTGGGTACTTCGGATCCGACCCTGCCCGAGTCTGTCGGTTCCATCGTCGGATCCGACCTCTCAGAGCCGTGGCCCGAGCTTCGGATCCGAGGGATTCAGTGTGCCTTTGGCTCCGTCCAGGTTGGAGCACACTGGTCCCTCGGATCCGATGGTCTCGGCGCCAGTTCCGATCCCTTCATCAGATCCGAGTGGGAGTCGGCTCTCGGAGCCCAGGGAGAGCGGCTCCCCCTCGGCCTTCGATGTAGTGGAGAGGGCTCTGTCGAGAGCATCCAGACCCCTGACCCTTGTCTCGGCTCCGCCTCCACCCTGCACTCCCTCTCTGCTGGCCAGGCTTCCATCACCCGGCCACAGGGACAGCCTGCTTCAATGTCCCAGGTTGTTCCTTTGGAACAGGACATTGCTGGCGAGACCTCCTCGGACAGCCCCCCCGAGGATGTGCCTCGCAAGCACAAGTGTAAGAGGAGGCACGTGGACTCCCCCGAGTCCTTAACAGAGGACATGGACTTGGATGAAGGGGAAGGCTCCCCAGATCACCCCCAAGGATGTCTCCTTTGGAGACATCATGGGAATACTTAGGCTCGGGGGGGGTGGTCTGCCCCCAAGGCTTCCTCCGACGAGTCCGTGTTCCTGAAGGCATTCGAAGCAGGCCCGTCTACCTCTTGGGTGTCCCCTCCGGCCGACCCCCTGGTGGACCTTGTGACCACTAGGGCGTGGAAGGAGCCGTGGAGCCTATTCCCAAGTGCCTGGACAGGATATTGAGCCGCCCCGCAGACCGTCCCCACTGGAGCAAGGGTCCCCCTGTACATGCCATGTTGATGGCGGCAGCCACTAAGAGGGAACTGGCTCAGGAGAGTCCCTCGGTCCATCCTCTGAGCAAGGAGTCTCGATTGATGGATCGCCTTGGGAAGTGGGTATTCAGTTCAGTGACCTTCTCGGTAAGGTCTCTGAACTACATGGCACATGTCATCAGGATGCAGCGCGATCTTATCAAAGAATACGCTGCTTCCCCACTGGAGTCCATGTCGGCGGAGGACAAGCAATTGTACTCCACTCGTATGGCCACTCTCAGATCTGTTTCCAACACCTCTATGCGGCTTCTGTCTCACGCTACTGAGGGAGCCGCTAGAGCCAGCGGAGCGGGCCTAGTGATGAGGCGCCAGGCCTGGCTCCGACATTGTGACTTCGCGGAGCCCTTTAAGGCGTCCTTTGCGAATGCCCCCTTTGATGGTTCTGCCTTATTTGGCAAAACCGTTCGCGAGACACTTGTCCAGAGCGAGAAGGACGGGAAGACGCTGTCTGCCGTTGGAGTCCGCTTCTCTGCTCCCCAGAGGTCCTTTTCCAAGAACCAAAAGGGACAGAAGGAGATGTGGTTCCGGAAATGGCAGCATTCCCAACCTGCTCTGGACAACCAGTCCTTCCGTGGCAGAGGAGGACAGGGAGGATGCAGCCCTAGAGGCAGAGGGGCACCGAGAAATTTTGCATCCAGAGAATCCTTCTCTGATCAGCCCACGCAACAGCCCTGAAGGGTTGCCCGACTGCTCCACTCTGGAGGCAGTCGGGGGGCGTTTCTTGAGGCACCTGGCGACATGGGAGTCCATTACGTCAGACCACTGGGTGCTTCGGATTATATCCAGAGGTTACAAAATCCCTATGCTTCATGTCCCCAGACTCAAGAACCTCCCCGATGTACCACCCAATCAGAGGGAGGCTGCAGCCACGGAAATCCGGCAGCTGCTCGAAAAAAGGGCCATCCAACCCGTCCCCCCAGACCAGCTTGGATTAGGGTTTTACTCCAGGTTCTTTCTGGTGCCAAAAAAGACGGGGGACCTGAGACCAATCCTAGACCTCTCCCTTTTGAACCTGGCAGTAACCAAGGAGAAATTCTGAATGGTCACTCTTCAATCCATTCTCCCCCTGTTACGGGAGAACAACTGGATGTGCTCTATAGACCTCAAGGATGCGTACTACCACATTTTAATGGACAGGCAATCCAGGAGGTTTCTCCGTTTCCGGCTGGGAGCCAGTCACTATCAGTTCAGGGTCCTACCCTTTGGCCTCACCACAGCCCCCAGGGTGTTCACCAAAGTTTTAGCAGTGTTAGCGGCCCACCTGAGACTCCAGGGAATGCAGGTCTTCCCGTACCTGGATGACTGGCTCCTTTCCTTACTGCCCCAACAAGGCATCTACTCTGCTCAGCCAGAGATTTTTTTCTTTGCCTAGCCCCCCGGTTTGGCGTTACGATCAATATGGACAAGTCCTCCCTTGCTCCAACACAAGTGATAGACTTCATAGGGGCCAGGTTGGATACAAGAAGTCTTCGAGCCTACCTCACCTCGGAACGACTACACAACCTCAGTCTTCATGTGCGGGCCATCCTCCAATCAGAAGCTCCTCCCGCAGAATTGGTCCTGAGGGCACTGGGCTCTATGGCAGCGGCAATTACTCTTCTCCCATACGCTCGCCTAAACATGAGGGTATTACAGTGGACCCTTCAAGTACAGTGGTCCTTCCAGCTTCTCCCTCTTCACCACCCTGTCTCGATCAGCAAAGCTTGCAGGAGGGCCCTGTTATGGCGGCTGCATTCCCCAGACCTCCATACAGGTCAGCCCTTCTGCGCCCCACCTCCCCTAGTCACAGTGACCACTGACGCTTCTCGCCTCGGGTGGGGGGGGCATTGCTCAGGCAGAACAGTCCAAGGCACATGGAACGACTCAGAGACCTCCCTGCATATCAATGTTCTGGAGATGAGGGCAGTGCTGTTAGCGTTGCAAGCACTTCACAACCTTCTTCCCGTCGGAACCATTGCGATACAGATGTCTCTGGTATATCAACAAACAGGGGGGAACCAGGTCTTATCCTCTATGCCGAGAGGCCATGAGAGTGTGGGAATGGGCGATCTCCACCAACCGCTTTCTAATCGCAACGCACATTCCGGGACAGTCCAACATCCTGGCGGACAAACTCAGCCGCACTATTCTTTCTCCTTACGAGTGGTCTCTCAACTCCCGTGTAGCGAAGCAGATTTTTGCAAAATGGGGGCAACCCTGCTGCGATCTTTTTGCCTCTCCCTCAAATACAAAATGCGACAACTTCTTCGCCCTGATTCCCCAACAGGGGAAGCCCCGAGACACTCTCTAGTGCATGTTTGGCCGCCCGGTCTGCTTTACGCCTGTCCTCCTCTTCCCCTGATGCTAAAGATGTTACAGAAAGCCTCTCGGTTGGGGAGCAAGATGATCCTCATTGCCCCATTCTGGCCTCGACAAACTTGATTCCCTTACCTGTGGTCTCACTTGGTGAATCCTCCCTGGATTCTAGATCCCAGTCCGGATCTGATTTCATAGGTTCATAGGTTCATAGGTTCATACTAGGCTATCTGCCCAAGGGCATTTATAAGCCTAGCCCATAGTTATGTGGCTTTCGCCACCTTTAGTTGAATAAAAACTATGCCTATCATTTTGCTGTGCCTCTGTCAAGCAGTGACGCTGAAGTAATCCCTGGGGTATATCTGCAATCTCCCATCCATTGGTCAAGATTCCTCTTGAACAAGACCAGAGAGGTGCTCTGCCTCACATGTGCAGGATTTTGTTCCACAGCATAGGGAGTCTCTGGGTGATGAATCTGTCCCTCCAGCACGTTCTATTTATAACCGTGTCAAGGTTTAAGTCTCCCGCCCTTGTGGTTCTGAGGATCTAGATTTTTGAGGTGAAGCATATTCATCAAATCTGGGTTTGACATGGCCTTATATGTCAGGCACAGGTCACCTCTGAGCAAGCGGTATGAGACTGAATAGAGCTGGAGTTCTTTCAGTCGGGCATAAGACATATTTTTGAGACCCTTTATCCTTTTGGTGAGGAACTTTTGGGGCCTTTCAAGCTGCAGCAGGTGTCTGGTCAGATACATTCGAGCGGGCATTGTACTCAATCATAGGTCTAATAAGTGATGAGTACAGGGGACGATGACCTCCCTTGATCTAGATGTGAATCCCTTCATGATCAGGTGGGTGATATAGAAGGTTTTCCTAACTACTTTAGCAACATGAGTGTCAAACGAAAGGCTACTGTCAACCTGGGTCCCCAGATCTCTGATGACTTTTTCTGTGCTCAGTGGATTGCCACCTATATGGTAGCTAGGGGTAGCCTTGTTTTTCCCAAAGGGTATGACTATGCATTTTTTGGCGTTTAACTTCAGGCCATGGCTCTGGCACCAGTTATCCATTTCTGTGAGGCCCTTCTGGAGGATATCTGTGTCAGATGTGTTTTCGACTATGGCGCCCAGTTTGCAGTCATCTGCAATCAGACTTACCACCCATCAGACTTACCAACCCCGAACCTGGACAGCCTGAAGCTAACAGCTTGGCTGCTCCAGTTCCACTCAATTAGGACTCCCGGTATCTCCTCTCTGGTCAAAGCCATCTTGGTGGCAGCGCATAAACCTTCCACCAGGAAGGTTTACCGCAGTAAATGGAAGCACTTTTCAGTTTGGGCAGAGCATCATAATGTGGACCCCTTTACTGCTCCGCTGACGTCAGTTTTGGACTTCCTTACAGGGCTTTTTCATCAAGGGGCTAGCTGTTCGACAGTCAAGGTACAATTGGCAGCCATCTCACATTACCATGTAGGTCACGAAACTGGTCCCTTGATGTCAGCTAAACTATGTAAAACCTTCCTCAAGGGTACCTTTTTGCTTAGGCCCCCGATCAGAGAAGCCATACCCCCTTGGGATCTATCGCTAGTTCTTCAGGCCTTGACTGCTTCCCCCTTTGAACCAGCTGCCTCTGCTGATCTTAAATACCTGTCTTGGAAAACCGCTTTCCTAGTAGCCATCACCTCTGCGAAAAGAGTTTCAGAACTTCAAGCTCTTTCCATAAAACCCCCTTATTTGGTTTTTCATCAGGATAGAGTGTACCTCAGGACCAATCCATCCTTCCTACCTAAGATGGCCTCAGAAACCAACATCAATCAGTCCATCAATCTTCCTGTTTTCTTCCCTAATTACCAAAATAAAGGAGAATACAAGCTGCACTCGTTAGATGTGCACAGGCAGCTGCGTTTCTATATTCATAGGACTGCTGGTCACAGACAATCTGATCAGCTGTTCATCTCCTTTTCTAAATTCAATTTGGGAAAAGCTGTTTCGAAGGTCACCTTATCACACTGGATTTCCCAATGTATCCGTCTAGCTTATGAGGCTTCTGGGAGGCCTGCACCTCAAAGGGTCCGTGCTCACTCTACTCGTTCTGTATCTACTTCTACTGCATTCAGATCTAGAGTCCCTTTGGATGATATTTGCTCGGCTGCCACTTGGGCCTCATCTCATACCTTTATTCACCACTACAAGTTGGACGTCACCTCCAGAGGTAGAGCATCCTTTGGTTCCGCAGTGCTCCAGAACATCCTTCCATGATGGCCGCCCGAGATTCAGGTAGCTGGGGACTCTGTCCCACAGGTTGCTGACAAATGAAGTCCCTACTTCAGATTTAGAAGTTATGTACTCACCATAACGTTCCATCTGAGTAGGTGTCTTCATTTGTCTGCAACCATCCCCCCCTCCTTCCCCCGGCCTTCAGAAGAATTAGTATTATTCCTGCCTTTTTGGGATACCCTTTCAGGTATATAAGAGGGCAAACTTGATCTGAGGTCAATTGGGGTTGGCAGGGGATTATGAGTGAGGGGAGGAGCTAGGAGCTCGGATCCATAGCTGTATAAATAATTGCCGGCTCAGATCCGATATCGGATCCAAGACCCACAGGTTGCAGACAAATGAAGACACCTACTCAGATGGAACGTTATGGTGAGTACATAACTTCTAATTTCTAAACCGCAGAAAAGTTACATGAGCTAACAGAGTTCTTTATTGCTCAGTAGCTACTCTGGCATTTTTTTTAGGCAGAAATACAGCTAGGTTGATATAGATGTGGACAGATTAACAATTTATTCAATTAGTTTTATTTGACAGGGAGAAAAACAGCTACAACCAGAAAGACAAAAGACAGATCCATAGATGGATAACAAATTCTGATAGTAAAGGTAGCTATTGCCCCCAACCCTCCGATTTATTTATTTTTTTAAACACTGAGAGTGGGAAGGTTGTGACAGGAACTTTTCAATGGAAAAAAAAAGGGATAAGGCTCCTGTCAAAGCTATTGCATGCTGCCTGCTGCAAGCAAATCAATGCTTCTCCGGTTTCCCAAACTAGTCAAAATGATACGGCAGCTGTTAAAATACACTGTCAGCTTAACATTTTGACAGTTACTGGGGGGAGGGGTGGAGCTAACTCAACGATTTTGGGAGTTTTCAAAACATTCATATTGCTGGAACAATTTTTTTTTTTTTTTTTTTTTTTTACTTTTAATTGTCATAATATTTCTGCCCATAACATAATGACATAAATCCCTTGTTGCTATGTCATCAAGAATTACCAGAAGATAGCTTATAACTTGCCCTAAGTAACTGCATTTCAGAACAGGAAAATCAAGCTGTGGATCTTTCACAACAGTTAAATGAAACATGTAAATTTACAACAGTGTTTTCTCAAAGATGCAGTCACGTCTGACTTCTTGCTGAATGAAAACCTCAGAAAGTTTAGGAAAGGAAATACCAGACAGAGCGAGTTCTCAACAGCCTTGAATAAACCCCAAATCAAACAACTGTCCAGAGACAGGTAATAATAGGTTCATAGGTTGGTACTAGGCTATCAGCCCTAGGGCCTATACAAGCCTAGCCATAACAATTCCCTGGCTATTTCTTCCCACACTGTTTACTTCCCTGGACCCCTGTCTAGCAGGGCGACTGACGTGATCCCCGGGGTGAATTTCCTATCTCCCATCCAATCGTCAAGGTTCCTTTTGAAGAGGGCCAAAGAGGCACTCTGCTTGACATGTATGGGCAGTCTATTCCAGAGTCTGGGGAGTCTCTGGGTCAGGAACCTATCCCTCCAGCATGTTTTGTTTATTGTGATGACAAGGTTTAGATCCCTGGAGTGTGTGGCTCTGAGGGATTGGGATTTCTTTAAGTGTATAGCATGTCCAACAGCTCTGGGTTTTCCATGGCCTTGAAAGTTAAGCAGAGATCGCCTCTGAGTAGACGCTATGCAACAGAGTATAGCTGGAGTTTTTTAAGGCGGTCAGCATAGGGCATCTGCTTTAGGCCTGTAATTCTTTTAGTGAGGCATTTCTGCGGCCTTTCCAGTTGTTGCAGATGTCTTGAGAGGTACATATCAAATGGGGCATTGTATTCTATAATGGGTCTAATGAGGGATGAGTACAGTGGGACAATGACTTCAATTTTTCTGGATGAAAAGCCCTTAGTGATGAGGTGTGCCACATAGAATGATTTCCTGACTGTTGTGGCAATGTGGTTATCGAAGGTAAGACCACTGCCCACCTGTGTGTCCCTAAGTCTCTTATCACACTTTCGGTGTTTAGTGTACTGCCACCTATGTGGTAATTCATGGGTACATGTTTTTTCCCAAAAGGGGATAACTATGCATTTCTTGGCATTGAGCTTGAGCCCATGGCTCTGGCACCAAGCATCTGTTTCTGTAAGGCCTTTTGTAGAGTATCCACATGATTTGGGGATTCAATAATGGCTCCCAGTTTGCAGTCATCTGCAAACTTTGTTAGCCAGATTCCCTTAGTGTTGGTCTGTACTTCAGAGAAGTAGATGCCAAACAAGTGCGGTCCCAGGACTGAACCCTGAGGTACTCCACTTGTCACTTGTCTGGAGATGGATTTGGAGTCTGCTACTTTTACAGCGTGGGTTCTGTCAGTAAGCCAGTTGACAACCCATTGGGTGACGTAGGGATTAATGCCCAGCTTAGTAAGTTTATCTATGATTCCAGAGTGGGGGATGGTGTCAAAGGCCTTGACGAGGTCTAGATAGGCTTTGTGGACCTCTTTACCCTTGTGAAAACTCTTGTTAATGTTATATCTTCTGCAGCTCAAAGTAAGATGTGTACAAAAGTCTGGGAGATGTTGCTACATTCAACGGAAGAAAAATATCTTTAGTTGTATGGATCGAAAATAAGAACATGTTAATGAGCATAATTCAGGTCCAGAGCTGACAATCAACTTTCCTGAAGAGCAAAAGCAAAATTATCTGAAAAATCACTTTTGAGCATCATTCCTTTGAAGGGCTTTTCTCACGTTGGACAAATCTATAATAGGTCTGCAGATATTTTATGAAGCAACAAAAATACAGGAATAGTAACCTACTGCCTTGTCAATATTTATTTATTTATTTATTTTTTATTTTACATTTGTTAACCGGGCTAGTCCAACTGGATACATGTCCATTTTCAGTGGAGGCCTGAGGAGAAAAGCTCCACTACAATCTACAAAAACAAGTTAAAAATGTCACACAATGCAGGAACACAGAATTATACAATACTATAGAACATACATTATACAATACTATGGAACATACATGAAACCTGCTACAAGTTATATAAGCAATAGAGTTCAGCATGAGGCTTAGCAGGAGACAAAAATTCAAATTCAAATAAACAGCTAGGATAGTCTATTGCAGCATTGTAAGAAGTTGACAAAAAATAGATATATTTCTATTTTAAGAAAGAGTCACAGGGACACATTATGAAAAGGGAACTCAGGTGAGCTGTAAATGAGAAAAAGAAGTGAGGGGATGAAAGAAGCAGATGGCTGAAAGAAAAAAAAAACGGTTAGTCAGGGTTGTTACAAGAGCATAGCCAGTGATTGGAAAGGAAAAGTTTTAGTTTAGCTTTAAATAATGGGAGTGAGGTTGTGGTAGTGAGGTCTTGAGGTAGTTGGTTCCATATTTTGCCAACTGAGTTGGAGAATGTGGAGTCACCTGCTGAGTTATTAGATAGGGAAGTTTGAATCAGTATCTTGTTAGAAGAGCGTAGGTTCTTCAGGTTTTTGTAGGGTTGAATGAGAGAGGAGAGCATAGGAGTGTTGTCAGGGTGATAAAGGGCTTTATGGGCAATAGTCAGTTGGTAAGATTGTATTAGGTAGGGTAGTTCTAGCCAGCCTAATTTTTTAAGATTAAGACAATGATGAGTCCTATAAGGAGAATCTGTAGCAAATCTAGCAATGTTGTTGTATGATGAAGC